>NC_047519.1:24934172-25234172 GCF_902827115.2 Pseudochaenichthys georgianus
ATGCGGGGGGGTGGAGGGAGTTAAATATTAGATAAATATAACTTTGGTGCGTGTAAGAGTGAGTGTTTTTAGCAGAGCCATATTGTGTCCTTGTGATTCTGTTGATTATTACCTGTCTGTATAATGTTGCAGCTCAGCTGATTTTGGATTGATGGCAAAGGGAGAGGGACTTAAAGAGCCTGTGACACGGTTTTCCCCCATCATCCAAACCCATCAATTTGAGTACATATTGTCCCCTTGAAAACCGTTACTGAACTGATTTTGGATATTTGTACTTTGATAACCATTAATCTGCCTTCAATGTTGACAATTTTCTGGATCTTCTCGCGGATTCTTCAAGTCCCGCCAAATGATGGGTGACGTCATTGCGGGCACAGCGCTCCAGCTGCACCGTCCAGGATCCCAGCATCTGCATGTAAACCTTTATATATATATACAGTCAGATGTAAACGCACGACGGCGCACACAGCAGCAAGCTCAGACAGCGATGACAGGTTAATGTTGAACGTGTCTGAGAGCTCATATGAGGCTGAAGGATCGGTTTATGTTGTATCTTCTAAGTTTAGGAATGAGGTGCGTCAATATGGGCGATCATATGGTCATGTAGCCAGTGGTGGACTGGGACTAAAAATCATCCCGGGACTCTCGACCGGCCCACTTCGGTACCGCTAGTAAGCTGTCAACGGGGGGAGTGGAGGATGTAAAATACAAATATAATGTATAATGTCTGTGTCTTTGACATTAGCGCTGCTAGCCACCTGTGCCCTGTACTACGAAGCCAGTTCAACAGACCCTGGATATGTTTGAGTAACAAACAAACTAACAACAACAAACTAACAAACGAGATCTCGCTAAGCGGTCCTACGACGCTGGTTATCAACTCGGTAAATCAAGCCAGGGTTTCTCTCTCCAGCTGAGAGCGCTTTCACGTCTAAGACACGAGTGGATCTGACTTTAATTACATTTGTCTCGAGTGTTTCGTCAACATAATGTGTTAAATAATACTTCTGCATCCAGTCTGTGACACTGTGAGTGTTGCACGGCCAGATGAGGCTGGAGAAGCTGACTCAGATAAGGAAATATATGATATATTATGATATTATCTGATCGATGATCTGATTGATGATGTAATATGAATGATAAGTGCGACACGTCGGCGTCTTCTCTGCATACGGCAGTTTAAACTGTATTTCCTTGATCCTGTAATATGACTTGAGAGATTTAAACTCCGCACACTGAGTGGATCTCTTTTCTATAGACGCCGGAGGCGGGCAGCGTCAGGTAGAAGAAGTTATTTAGCCTTCTCAAACCTGAGCCTCACGCGCCACCTATGGGGGATGTGCTAGTTACTTATCCGACCGGCCCACTTCGGTACCGGCCCATCGGGATTCGTCCCGATGGCCAGTCCGCCACTGCACCCACAGTCCGCCACTGCACCCAGCCCACGTAAACTGTCAACGGGGGGAGCCTCGCTGCGGGGAAACGGTGGACCTAGTGTCCCGATCGGAGTGGGAATAATAATAATAATCCGTGCATTTTATCCATTAATTTCCCCAACATTGTGGTAAAAAAACACACGTTTAATCCACGTTGGTGTACTACAACTACAAAAAGCATCGGTTTGTTTTCTCATCAGTAAATGCAGACCGGCTCAAACAAACGATTTTTAATCATCATCCTCACTCATCATTTAATGTATCATATGTTCGCCGAATTGACATGAAAGCACTAATAAATGTAGTTTCATCCACTTGAGTTTATAACCACAAAAATAATCGATTTGTTTTTATATCACATCCGACGGGAGGAAATTCAGCAGCTCTCACTCCCGATTTGTAATCCTAATGTAATCATCATCTTCACCACGATCATGTATGTTTATGTCGCCGAATTGACATGAAAGCACTGACAAATATGAATATACTGTAGTCAACTTCATTAAAACGTTATTAACGTGCCTAATCTCAGTAATTCACCATTTCTACGCATGACACAACACACTTTGTCCGTGTTTGGCTCTCGAAGCGTTCCCGCATTGACGTCACTTCCGGCTTCCCCCAAAACTTCAAAATGAGTGAAGGAATTTCCCCGCGATGTTCGAAATTATTGATATTTAACGAAACGGTATCGCTTTTTCTTTTTTAAACTGACGGTTCGAGATTACTAGTAGCCCAATATTTCATTGCACAACAGTTGTTGGGATGGTGTCACAGGCTCTTTAAGTGAGAGTGAAAACACAAGGTAAGTTTAATACTACTGTTTTATATAAGTAAACACCTTATCTCCCCAAGGCATTTCCCATCCAATAGGTGTGCTGTGTGTGTATAACCCTTTATCCTGTCTGTTACTCCCTCTTTCAGCACAAGAACCATAGGGGGATTCAATGGAGCCTGAATACCTGCACTGAGACCCTCACCCTGCACCCTGAGTCTCAACTCTCAGTGTTTTTCAAGCCTTTCCCTGTTTTTTTGTATTAAACAAAACATTAAGCTCTCCCAATGGTGTGGTTTTCGTTTTGTGAAAAAGTGCAAATGCAGTGTTTGTATATAATTACATCACATATTGTGTTGCTGTTGGTCGTGACA
This sequence comes from Pseudochaenichthys georgianus, assembly GCF_902827115.2. Lineage (NCBI taxonomy): Eukaryota > Metazoa > Chordata > Actinopteri > Perciformes > Channichthyidae > Pseudochaenichthys > Pseudochaenichthys georgianus. Next base: position 24,936,758 of record NC_047519.1, read on the forward strand.
TTGCTCCTGCTGACTTGAGCCAGCCATTTTTTCCTCCGCTCTGTGTCAGTGGGGAAGCCGTACATTCGTACTCCTTTCTCTGAGCGATTTGAGCATTCCCAGGCAGCATAGCAAACCATGGTGGCGACTAGGAGGCAGCACAGCAAACCAAGACAACACGGAGGAAAAGGCACCGACAAACTGCATGATATGCTATTCAATGTTTATTGAATTCCATGTATTTGCAATGGATGTTCCTAAAACAACACATTTAACATCATCATCATGCTGCTGCTGCTGCTAGTCCTTTGATAGTCACCTGTCGGTCTCCTGTCCTTTCTGAAAGCCATAAAGATGACATTAGTCATTTAGATAACTTGTGTCCTCAATTACCAGGGGATTACTGAAACTACCATGAATTTAAGAAAATGGTAGAAATGAATCCAATCTGAATTTTAAAGCATTACTTTAGATCCCCTCCCTCTAAATGTATCAATAAACATTAGCAAGTGATGCTCCTGACTACCATACAAGTTTAAGAAGATAATATTGGTTTGAAAGAATTCAAAGCTATAAATAAACAGCAACAGGCTCTTTAACCAAGGCACTGTTAGTAACATGTAAACTAGTTGTTCACACTAATCCTAATATTATCACTTAATATTAGCAAATTCGATTTTATTTTTTAAAACATATTGATGTAAATACATACACATATCGATTTGTTGTATAAATATTGCAAATCAAAACCTTTATTCACTAATAATTGCCAAAAATCGTAGTTCTATCTCCTGTTATCAATGCATTCACATTGCCCGCCATGAACTTCCGGGGAACGATCCTCGTCTACATGAACCACGTGACGATAACCGTTTTTGGACTTCCGGTGTCGTAACTCTTCTATCTATATGGCGCTGAGGCGAATAACCCCCGGCTCGATGAGCGAACTATGGATAAATCAAAGAAAAGTACCGGAGGAACACAGGATTTAATTCTGCGTGGACAGAGTTATATGCTTTCACAGCAAACGATGCTGGTTTACCGGTATGTCTGATATGTAGAGAGAAGTTGTCAATGGTGGTGCAGCCTTTACGAGGGAGAGGAAGACAGCTGACGATCGTCAGTCATAATTCAATGGGGTATGTAATTTATTTCAGAAAACACTTTTTGTTATATTCCATGGAATGCTCTTAACGTCCCGATAGCAATGAATATATTGAATGCTTTGACAATAAATACATACAAAAATTAATCTGTGGAAGCCGTAGCGCTGTAAAAAGCACGACCAATCATCTGCCTCAGCCCGGCTAAAATATCTCGTGCCCTCATTGGTCATGTGCGCGTTCGTGTGTGTTGGAGGAGGGACTCTGTAAGAAAGTCTGAAGGAAGAGGTTGTGTTTTTTCCGGTTGTGTATTTTCAAATTCTAGCGCACTCAAGCTGGTTTCTCCATTCTTACCTACCCTACCTTTAACTCTTTTTAGGGTGCAGCTATATGTTTTATTTATTTCAAAGTGGGCCCATTTTAATAATATTTTGTTTCCCTTCAAATGTGCAGAGGACTCCCCAAGTGCTGTGTTTAATTTATTTTAAAGTAGGCCCAGTGGCGTTTTCTCCCGGAGGCCAAGGGAAGCCAGGCTTCCCCTGTTTTTTAGGATTGTAGTTATAATTTAAATAAATAAATAAAAACACTTTGTTTTGTTTCTGTAATTCTCCTTTCCTGTGTGTTCCTGCCGGACCGTCTCTCCGTCTCTCCCCCATTCTCATTGAGTATTTTACAAAGAGTGAAACAGCGCCCCTCTAGATGTCATGGTGAAACAGTAGATTGCATTCACTGTTGCGAGAGGAGGCCAGCAGAATCTAGCTTCCTTTGGTGAAAAAAAATCGAGGTATTAACCAATCAGATGAGGCCCACGTGATGCCCCTGCCAACCTGTGATTGGTCAGGGCCATGCCAGGGGAAGCCAGCCGCCTCTAGCTTCCCTTCAGGGGCGGCTGGCGATTTGATTGGACACTGCCATCCAATCACATCAACATCAATTGTAATACCGTAACTGTCATCACCGCCGTTAGAAATTATCAAGCAAATGAAGCATTATGGAGGGAGGAGATTTGGCGTACTTAATTAAGCATAACTTCACTAAACTTCCGCTACAGAAGCAACTAAAAATTAAAGCAGATGGCAGGACAATGCCCGCACTCGAGCTGTGTACACAGAGGAATAAGGGATCTAATCGGACGTTCAATGAGGACAATTATGTCCGCACGGAGTGGCTAACTGGAAGCGCTAAACTTCAGCGTCTATTTTGCTGGCCATGTCTTCTTTTTGACAAGGGTTCGTGCTCCCTGAACAATCCTTGGGCAACTTCAGGATTCATCGACCTTGCCAACCTGTCACGGGCAATTGAGAGGCACGGTAAATCTAAAAATCATATAGATTGTGCTGTGAAATTAAAGCTTTTTGGACGCGTCAGGATTGCTGCACACGCTGTACAACAACAGGTTGTTTCACAAGCCACCAGGAGAGCTGATACAGCTTCTTATTGAGGATGACCTACAGCAGGGCACACTCTCCGAGGTCTACAAGCTGCTCCAGCTCATGCTCACGATACCAGCCACCAGCACATCAGCAGAGCGCTCATTTTCCTGTCTAAAAAGGATCAAAACGTATCTGAGAAACACGTGTGGACAGGACAGACTTGTCAACCTAGCCACAATATCCATTGACTCTGTTGTTGTGGAGGACCTAAAGGCCGCTGGGAAGTTCTATGACATTGTTATTGACCACTTCGCTACCATGAAAGACAGGAGAATGGCCTTCCTCTTCAAATAGGGTGAGTGAAATGCACACCCCTTTCTCTCTGTGCATACCTGTTGCCTGAACTGCCCGTGTAGCTATGTGTGCAATTTCTGATTGCACACTGTACAGAACTGATTGGTTCTGTTGGTTATTGTGCATTGCTTGCCTGGATTTAGCTGCAGGTGTTCAGTCTGAAGTAGTTGTTTTATTACAGTTGTTTAATTAGCACAGGGTGCTGCTATCCGGAAATCAGCACTGCAGATAGCATGCCATATAGGGCCCGATCACCTGAATAGATGAGATTGTTTATATTGTTGTGTTACTTTTGGACTACGGACTGAACTAATTACAGAGACGAGGACTGTTGCTGCACTTGCCGTGTGTGTTAGTGTAACAGATGTAAATATGCAGTGGGGTTTATTTTATTTAATGTTGTATAATCACACACATTCTGTGTTTTATATTATTTTATTCTGTGTTCTTCATTTTATTGAATGTTAAATACCTGGCAAGGTCGGAGAGCTGTGCTCAGGAGTTTATTGTTGTGAGGACTTTCATTTTCTTTCTTTGTGATTTTACTTTTTGTATATATTGTGTCCCTCACGTTTCCTCTTCCCTTTTTGTAAACGTTCCAATGAGAGGAGTCACTGAGGGAAATGTATGTAAAACTGATCATTTTATCTGTTATCAGATTCAGACATTAAACAGAGATCGTCTCAACTTTACGCTGACTCGGCGGGTCTCGTCCATTATCAACACAACGCATTCTGATACTTTGATGTGAACGTAACACTTTAAAGGTCTCCTGATTGAGTTTGTGAATGAATGCTTCTTATTTATTAATTACCGAATCTGCACTGCGCATTGAGCGGCTGGTATTGCATTGGTGGGGGGAGGTTGGCATAAATTAATAAGAAAATGCTTAAATTAATAAGACGAGAGTTTCAGCTGGAGAGTGCGTGCGGACCTGTCGCTTAGATAACAGGCGTGTACAAGTCCTGCATCTGTATGATACACATGTGTGTAAAATTTTACCGGGCGCTGTAATCACTCATCACTCAATCTCGCGGGACAAAGACGCCCGCAGCCTTGAGAGCGAGGCGAGGCGAGTTGGCGCAGTTGCTCTCCACGAGCTGCGGAAGCGAAATGCTTGATGGGAAACGGCTCGCTGGCATCTCAGCTGAGCGCTCATTGGTGGTTTTTACCACGTGCTGCTGATGAAACTCCAATTGGCTGGCAAAAGTTTGTTGTTGTTTTGTGTCAGTTTTACGTCGCCACATCCATTCCCATTTTTCATCATTGTTCCACAATGTTTATCATCATGAAATTAATATCTATATATTTTATACTTGTAGTTCCAGTAATCCAAAATTCGGCTCACAGATAGCAAATAAGCTTGACTCGGACAAAATACGTCTCAGGATAGTTTGTTTTTTACTTACACAAAAAAGGTATCAAATACAAACACATATTCTCTCAGGTCAAAAAACTATGTTGCTCGGTGCTTCTTTCTCCTTCTCACCCCACAATCACCAGCAGCTGACGTCGGCTATAACGTCTCGTAATCACGAACAGCTGCGGTCGTCTATGCCGTTAATTTCACACGGCTGGTTCCAATAAATTATATACTAGCACTAACAACAAATGATAATAATATTCAAATATACATTTTAACATATGGCTCCTACATTTCCGGCCCCTAATTGGCTAGGCGGGGAGCATACCAATTACTAAAATACACTTAATTAGGGCCATATAATCTAAACATAATTAAGCAACTGTAAGAACTTATATTCTTTTAATGGAAGTCCGTTTTTGTTTTCTTGGGGGTGGCCATCACACTGCTTCGAGAAGCAGACAGAGCTGCGTGATCGGTCTCACTAAGACACTGGTCTTGGTCTTCACGCTGACGCTGCGTACAGCGCCTTTGGCGTCTGACATAGTCTTAAGGACTCTTCCCATCAAGTAGTCTACTCCGACGTTGGTAAAGGGGGGTTCATCTGGCAATACACGATCTTTGGGCAGGTCGGCTATTTTCTGCTGTCCAGCCTTGGCATGTAGTCTCCTGCACACTGTACAATCAGTTATGATCCTTCTTACTGCTGCGTTAGCCTTTGGAATCCAGTACTTCTGCCTTAACTTTGAGAGTGTATGATTCCTGCCTCCATGTCCAACTTCTCTGTGGATGTGTTGCAAAAGGAGAGTAGCGACACGTTGGTTCTTAGAGAGGATGAGGGGGCGCTTAGCCTCCTCTGGCATAGCAGAGTTGTTTAGCCGTCCACCTACTCTAAGTACGCCGTCTTCCAGAACAAGATCCAATCTGCTGAGTGGACTACTCATCTTAACATGTGTCTGTCCTTTCTCCAAAGCTTTGATCTCCTCCGGATATGCCTGCCTTTGGCTGAAGCGAACAAGCGCTTTTTCAGCTAACTCCAACTGTTCCATGGTGAGCAGGTTTTTGTTTAGTGTGGCTCTGCATTTCTTCATCTGCTGCTTAAGAAAGGTTTCTTGATTTGCAGGGTTGTCTTCTGACTTAATAAAGGCGGCTTGGGACTCTTTCCTTTTTCCAATGAGTTGCAGCAGCAGATCTTTAATCCGGAGAAACCATCCCACTGCTCTCTTCAGCTTACACCATTTTGAATAATGATCAATGAGCTTGTTCACTGTGGCAACTCCTTCGTCTATTATTGTAAGACAGACTGCAGGTGCCTTCTTTACCTCATCGCCATCTTCCAGTACGTTGCTTGACAGATCTGGTCTTTCTGGACACTCACTTTCATTTTTCCACAGGAAACGTGGGCCTTGTATCCAGTTCTTATTTTGGATAAAACTCTACTCCACCTCGGGTGTTGTTTTGCTTCCTCCATCCTGTGCTGTTCTTCTTAGTGCATATGATGCACAGCTGGGAGACGAGGTAGCACCAAACAGATGCACTGTCATTCTGTAGTCTTCCATCGGTTTGTCCAGATCACCATCCTGCCACCATAGGAAACGCAGAAGCTCAGCATCGTGGTCAGGGACTTTGTCCTGGTAGAACATCGCCTCAATGTCGGCCATCAAAGCAATAGGCTCTTCTCTGAACCTCAAAAGGATACCAACAAGGGAGTTTGTGAGGTCAGGTTCTTGTAGCAGCTGATCGTTAAGTGAGGTTCCTTGATATGTGGAGGTACAGTCGAACACTACTCTTATCTTGTTTTTCTTTGGGTGGTAGAGACCGTGATGAGGTATGTACCACACACGTCCATCTTCACGGCTTAACTGTTCTATGGGGATTTTGACAGCGTAGCCTTTTGCTATTATACCAGTCATGAAGTCCTTGTAATCTTTGTACAGGTCCGGGTCTTTTCTGAGCTTTCTTTGGAGACTTGCGGCACGCTGCTTTGCCATGCAGCGGTTGTTTGGCATTTTGGCTGTCTCCTTTCGCAGTGGTAAGCCAATGCAGTAGTGCCCATCCCTTAACTCTGCAGATTTTACCACTGATCGCATGAACTGATGATCCTCCTGGGACATCTCTTCTTTGTCTTCACAGCTGAGTTCTGAGAAGTCTGTGTTATATTGCTTGATCAACAGTTCCTCTATGTTAGCTATGGAGATGTGGTTGGCTGTAATGTGGCTCACAACTCCATCCGCTGCCTTCATCTGTCTTCATCGGCCCATTCACTACCCATCCAAGGGCAGTCTTAACTGCATAGGGCCCGTCTCCGATGCTGTTTATCACCTGCCATGGCTCCAAAGCTTTAGGGGTGTTGGTTCCTATAAGCATGGTGACTTCTCCTATTATCTTCGGGATTTTCACCTCTTTCAGATATGGCCACTTCTTTAGGTCTTCCTGCAGGGGGATGTTTCCTTTCTTGACCGGTATATCTTTACATGTAAAAACCTTAGGGAGTTCAATGTACTTCCTTTCTTCAAGTCCACACACTTCCAGGTCCGACAAGATACAACTTTGGGCTGGCTTCTCCTGACCCATAGTTCTGAGTAGGATCGTAGTTTTCTTCCCTCGAACGTTCAGCTGTGTCTTCAGTGATTCAGTGCAGAAAGTCGCCGTACTTCCTGGATCCATGAAGGCATACGTCTCCACAACCTTCTCACTTTTAATTAGACTTGACTTTTACCGGTACTATAGCAAGTACACATTCTCCGGCCCCAGTGTATCCACATGTTTCCTGCGTCAGTGACACGAGACCATTTGAGATGTTCTCATCTGGCTTTCTAAATGTAGCACTGTCCTTCTCAACATGCAGAATTCCTGGGTGTCTTAGGGAGCAGACTTGACAGGTCATCCTTTTATTGCAGTTTCTGCTAAGGTGTCCCTGTGTAAGACATCCAAAACAGAGGCCTTTAGCTTTCAGAAACTCAATCCTGTCTTTCGGTTGTTGCTCTTTGATGCTTCTGCAGGAATCGAGTGTGTGGTCTCTATGGCAGAACAAACAGGGTTTTTGAAAGGCATTGACAGGATTTGTAGCTGAGGAGCTGTACTTTAAGTTTGAGGGTGGTGTTTTGTCTTCACTCATTGGAGCGACAGCTGTGGCAAAACTGCTTCCCCTTTGCCAGCCTGACTTCCAAGCTTTAGAGTCCGTGGCCGTAGCTTTTACTTTTCCCTCCGCAGTTGTCCTAGTATCATGCATGCTTCCAAAAAGGGGGTAGTTAGCCATTTGTGATTGTCTGTATATATACGTCACTAGGTCTGTAAACCTTGCTCTTCGTCCCTTTTTCTCTTGAACCTCGAAAGCAGCACTCCTCCATCTTTCTTTCACCTTGTATGGGAGCTTTGAGGCAACGACTCTCATGTTAGTTGGATTGTTCATTTCGTCCATATACTCTATGTCCTCCATGGCATTACGGCACGTAATCAGGAAAAGGGCATAGGCATTCAGAGCTTTGCCGTCTTCAGATCTGATCTGTGGCCACTTTAGAGCTTTATCCATATAGGCGGTAGCAATTTTAAGTTCATCGCCATAATGTTTCTGGAGTAGAGCCCTGGCTTCTTTGTAGCCTCTCTGTGGTGCCATGTGCTCACAACTGCGGACGAGCTCTTGAGGTTCCCCTCCGGTGAACTGTTCCAAGTAGTACAATTTATCGCTGCTGCTCTCTGCCTTGCTGTCGATGACATGGTTGAAGGCTCTTATAAAGGACTTGTAGGTGAGCGGGTCTCCCTTGAACACAGGCAAGTCTCGTTTAGGAAGATAAGACAGGTTATGCTGCCTTACCAGCATCTCTGTAATCTGACTTTGACGCTGCATCACATCATAGCTGTCCCTCTCCTCTCCTCTACGGTGACCTTCTCTGGGGCTCGGTCCGTGTGCTGCATCAGGAGCTCCATCCTGCGTGTCCCTCCACCTGCTTGACTCTGTTGGGCGTGGCATGACAGTTCCTTTTAGCAGGTGTGCTGAGGCAAGTTTCTCACCATATTTAGCTGGTTTTGGAGCAGTTCTGGATCCGGTGCCAGATGTCTCTGACTTGCCATGACGTTGGCTGCGTTTGAGGTAGCTGTTCATACCATCCTGCTGGTCTTCATACCCGTCAAGCACCTTTAACTTTGCATCACATTCAGCGACAGCTGCATCCATCTCTAATTGTTCTCTTTGAGCTTTGAGCTTTGCTTGCTGCTGTATTAGAGAGGCTTCTTCTATCACAAGGGCCTGCTTCTTCTTTAAAGATGCTGCTCGAGCTAGCAGTACTGCCTTTTCAGCCTTGGCTCTCCTGCGAGCAGAAGAAACAGTAGAGGAAGCCATTGTACGGTTACTTGCTCTGGAGGCGCTGTCTTCAGGCCTGATATCATCTACTTCAGACGAGCAGGCTTCCTCTTCATGGTCCTCTTTTGTGCCTTCGCGTACTCCTTTAATCCATTTTTCTGTTATGCTTACAAACTGTTCAATGTTTGCTGACTTGGGATTAAACCAGTGTAGCTGGTCTTCAGACGCCTCCTCTTCAGGTAAGAGAGTTACAAACTCCTTGTTAATGTCATTAAACTCTCCATATAATTTAGCAAAGTCATTCAGGATTTCTTCTTCCACTTTATCCACATTGCTAACATTTTCTTTAAGACGTTTCAGCTCATTAACCCTCTTGGTGAGCTGGCCCAGTTTCGCTCTCCTTAATCCATTTAGCCTGTGGAGCCTCTCCTCTTTGGCCTTTAGCTCCCTCTTGTGGCTCCTTTCGGTTAGTTCTTCCATAGCTCTTTCAAATTAAATTTATACAGTGCTTAAACTCAACTGAAGGTGTCCAACAGTAAACGCTTCGTTTTTATAGAAAATGTCTTTGTTGCACTGTCTTTCTTAAAGAACAACTTATTTAAATGTCTTTTACAAACGAAAAGCAAAGGTAATCAGCTGGTAGTTTAAATCAGCTGATCCATTCAGTATCCCGCTTCCGTGCAGCGATCTTCCATCCGTCTTCTAACATAAACATAACAGGCCACTTCACCGTCTTTTGTTCCTCGGATGTCCCACTTAATGCGCCGATCTCCGTGTGTGGAAGAGCAGTCTTTATCTTCTCCTTTCATGCGACGCCGTCACTGGAATCCCTCCTTCATAGCTCGGCTTCTCCAGAGCGTAGTTTTTTGACAAATGTAGTTCCAGTAATCCAAAATTCGGCTCACAGATAGCAAATAAGCTTGACTCGGACAAAATACGTCTCAGGATAGTTTGTTTTTTACTTACACAAAAAAGGTATCAAATACAAACACATATTCTCTCAGGTCAAAAAACTATGTTGCTCGGTGCTTCTTTCTCCTTCTTACCCCACAATCACCAGCAGCTGACGTCGGCTATAACGTCTCGTAATCACGAACAGCTGCGGTCGTCTATGCCGTTAATTTCACACGGCTGGTTCCAATAAATTATATACTAGCACTAACAACAAATGATAATAATATTCAAATATACATTTTAACATATGGCTCCTACAATACTATACTGCTTACCGTTTTCATACTTTATATATCTTAGCATATTCATACACACTGTTCATACTGCTCACAGGCTGCTAGTGTATATCTAGTGTATTCATACCCCACTGTTTATTCATCATTCAATTCATTCTATATGTTATTCTGTAGATTGTGTGCATTATTTTCCACGTCACTGCTTGTTGCACCTGGTTAGAAGCTAAACTGCATTCCGTTGTCTCAGTACCTGTAATATGTGCAATAACAATAAAGTTTCTCTTTAAGTTAAACCAAATCATTAAAATAAAATCTGTTGTAATGTAATTATTTGGTTTAACCTTATTTATTGAATACATCATTTAAAATGGCAAGATTAAATCAAATTACATCCATGTTGTACACATCATAAAGCTTAAAGTGGCAGCTAAAGAATTAACACAGCAGCAGGTCTGTTCAATGCATGCTCATGAAGCTTCATGTGTGCGGATCTGAAGGGACTGATCATTTGTAGCCTGTCACCTATCAGTTTTGCAAACATTAAGAGGGAGGAGCATTTCTAATTATGGAACCCAGTCACTGGTGTGGTTCCTCATCATGACTGAATTAACAAACCTATATAAAGCAATGGAGATCACCTTTGTCTTCAGTGGGTAAAATGGAATTTGTGGTGCTTACACTGCGTGATGGACAGGGAGACATCACTGTAAGAGTCTCACAAGACATTTTCCAAAGACTACAAAATGGTGAGTAAACAACTAAATTGCATTCCAACAATCTGGATATCATTTTAAATGATGTAAATTATTTTTCAGATAACAGTTTAGCAGCTGCACTTATGCAGCAAGCAAGGGCTGCAACAAATGCACAAGGTAATCTATCATTTAAATCAAAAATGGTATTGTCTTTTAATGCAAATCAAACAAATGACATATTCATGTTTATTGTAAACAAATATTTAATTTTCTCTCAATCACAGTCCCTTTAGATCTGTCTTCAGATGCTAGGCCTGCTCCAGAAAGGCCTGCTCCTGAAAGGCCTGCTCCTGACGAGAGGCCTGCTCCTGCTGAAAGGCCTGCTCCTGCTGAAAGGCCTGCTCCTGAAAGGCCTGCTCCTGAAAGGCCTGCTCCTGAAAGGCCTGCTCCTGAAAGGCCTGCTCCTGAAAGGCCTGCTCCTGACGAGAGGCCTGCTCCTGCTGAAAGGCCTGCTCCTGAAAGGCCTGCTCCTGACGAGAGGCCTGCTCCTGCTGAAAGGCCTGCTCCTGAAAGGCCTGCTCCTGAAAGGCCTGCTCCTGAAAGGCCTGCTCCTGACGAGAGGCCTGCTCCTGCTGAAAGGCCTGCTCCTGAAAGGCCTGCTCCTGTAAGGCCTGCTACATCCCAAGCTGGCACTCCTCACCTGGCATCCCCCTCCAGCCGGTCAGAACACCTTGAGGCAACACAAGGTACAGTAACTAAAATGAGGATCTAAACAGCAAATGCTATTTGTTTGAGTTACTAACACTTGTGTCTTAACCGATTTCACACACAACACCATACTGCTGCTTTTGGACCTGACAAAAACACACCAACAGGTGTACTATCACTCCAAACCCGGTTTTTATAAAATTCTCCAACGGCAGTTCAGCAAGGAGGGATACAGTTTCTCCTCAGACAAAATCCGTAAAAAACTGAATAACCTTTTGACCACCTACAAAAGGGCCAAGGACCGTTGTACCTCAACAGGAGAGGGGAACATAACGTGGGAATATTATGGGGTAAGAAGTTTGTTCTTGCACATCTAGTTGGTAAAAGCAAAATTTCCATTTTAACAATTCTGCAATTCCACAGATAATGGACAACCTGTTTGGGAGGTGCGGTGTTGGGAGCGCACCTCCAGGCACTCTTGTTTCCACCCCTCTATTTCCCACTGCCTCACAACCATCCACCACACTGCCGTGTGCCTCTGAGGCCCAGCCTGGTCCCTCCATGACCCTGCCCACCACACTGCCGTGTGCCTCTGAGGGCCAGCCTGGTCCCTCCATGACCCTGCCCACCACACTGCCGTGTGCCTCTGAGGCCCAGCCTGGTCCCTCCATGACCCTGCCCACCACTCAGCCGAGATCAATCCGGTCTCGAGTCTCCCATCCCTCCTTCTACGACCTGTATGAGGCCCACTCGGAGAGGAGGACCAGTGCACTGGAGACACTGGTGCGGCCAGAACAGGAGCGCCGGAGAAGGCTGAAGGAGAGAAATAGGAGGAGGTTTGAAACTAAAATGTTGACTGCGATGGGAGAAGTTGTTTCCCAGTTAAAGTCCATTGGGAGCCAACAAGAGCGCATCATTGAGCTTTTGCAGGACAAGCCATAATTTCCCCCACACTGGGTATTCCCTGAATTAATTTGTTTATAAAGAACACCACCTCAGTTTGTTTATGGAAGTAATATTGTTTAGATTAGTTATTTATTTTCCTCGTTATGCAGTTGTGTTATTATTTCATCCCTGGCAATTGCCTTGTAATATTTGTATTTGTGTACACTAAGTGTTCACAATGTTTATATGCAATGATTATTATTTATTTGCCAAGTACATGTGTACATAGTTATTTCATTTCCAAAGAAGATAGTCAACTGCTCTTGACATGTGCAGAAAATGACCATATCTAGTTTTCATATATATGCATTTATTTTTTACTTGCCCAATCATTTTGGATGACATTACATGTTACTTGTTAGGCGCTTTAATCCAAAGCGACTTACATACTCAATACTGTGGGCATAAAACGAAAGGAAATAAAAAAACAAATGTCTTCCACAAAGAGTATGACAGTGGTTTTGTGTGTGTGTGGGGGGGTGTCTTTAAAAAAGGTCACAAATCTGATTTCTGTGCAACACTGCATCTTGGTTCTGGGGATGCGGTGCCCTGTTATCTGCTGCTTCAACCTGCTCATCAACTTCAATTGCTTCCCCTTCCTCCAAGCACATGTTGTGAAGTATGCAACAGGCAGTGACTGCTGTGCTAATGTTTGCAATGTTTTTCATGTACAAACATTTGAGCCTCCTGAACTTCGTTTTCAGTAGGCCAAAGGTATGCTCAATGACCACGCGTGCAACATTTAATTTTTGATTGAAACGACGCTGCCGAGCAGTTAAATGGCCATTGTCCCTGTATGGCCTCATAAACTGAGGCAATAGTGGGTAGGCAGAGTCCCCAATGATGTGCATTCCCTCAGGCACCAGGGACTGGGGATCTTCATCAAGCAGCCTTCCAACAGCAGACAACCGGAATGCCCGTGCATCATGCCAGCTACCAGGGTGGCCCACATTAACATGACAGAATCTCCGTTTACTGTCACAGAACCCAGTAAGCACAACAGAATAAAACTGTTTTCTGTTGATGTATGCTACTGGGTTCTCACAGTGTGGTTTCACAATAGGAATGTGGCATCCATCTACCGCACAGACAGTGTTGGGAAATCCTGCTGCACGAAATCCTAACTCAGAATTATGTAGGGCTTGCCCTGTGGGCCAGGAAATGTGGTGAGACAAATATGTGGTGACAAGACTACAGAATTCATGGAGATGCAGGCAGACAGTGGATTTGGTGATATTGAAACGATCAGCAACCCCCCTATAGGACTCCGGGTTTGATAGAGTCCACAGACAGGCAAGAACACTGTTTTTAAACGGCACTTTACTGTGCTGTCTGTTCCAGTAGAACGGGCCAATAGTCGTCATCACATCCTGTTTGGTAGAAAGGAATAAATGGCTTTTAATATCACCAGTCCAGATAATACATATTTGATGTTATTTATATATATATATATATATATATATACACACACACATACTTCCACATGTCCCCTGGACAATCGGAAATGACTTTTGAAGTCTGAAGGACTGTACTGTGGGACCACTTCTTCCACAAATTGTTGGACCTTTGGAACGGATCTAAGGAAGGCAGACACAGGAGCAAATGATGACCATAAATCATTAGACCTATTCAACATTCTTTATATATATATATATAACTGCTGCTGCTGTAGGCCTATATTATCTTCACTTGATTTCAGTTGTATTCTTGTCTATTTATTGTATCTTTGTACTACTATCTTGCTTGCTTTCTATATCTTTAGTAAAGTAGCTTATCTTATCCCATTGGACTAAAAAAGACTGATAGTGTCATAATTTTGCACAATTTGTGATTTGTAGAGTAAAGTAATCAGTCCGGATAATCGATCATACTTTTTAATTTAGACTGATGCAGCCAGTAGTAGGCCTCGATACATGTAGTGGCCTACAATATATTTTGTCTTTTTACTTGTGTATTGTATTGTGTATCTGTTTTTGTTACCTGCCTAGGTAGCCTACTACGGATGTAAATTAGCACGTTTGCTCAAACACATTTATACGTCTTGTATTTTATACTGATGTTCATTAACATGCTCTGTCCCTATCAAATTAAAAAATAAAAAGATACGTAATTACCTCCGCAGACGGTGTTCATCATGCCATTCTCCATACAATACATGTGGGATTTCTATTGCATCCACTTCATCTGCAACGAAAAACGCCAACGCAATTTCCGCCATTGCAAACCCAGCCAGTCAAGCCGACTCCGAGTCCGAGCTGTCCGACTTAAGACGAGCATTTTGACACCTCCCCCGGCTGCGATCGGCTACTCTCGTCTACTTTCGAGGCGACCCGCAATGTGTCTCAAACAAGCCTACTCCGTGCTGCGGGAAGCCTCCCACCCGCCGACCTGCCGGAGGACATACGATCTACTGCTCCGAGGAGACGTCTCCGTAGAAGGGGAAGGAGGGGAGGAGTACGGCAGCGCCTCAGACGGAGAGGCAACAGGCCGCCTTTACCCTCCATGATACTCAGTAATGTGAGGTCACTACGGAGGAAAATGGATGAGCTGCGGATCAACGCTACAGCCTGTTTCGAGTACCGTGAGTCGTCTATTATGGTGTTTTGTGAGACATGGCTTCATCAGGATATTCCCGACTCTTTGTGTGAACTGGAGGGTTTTTCACTCATCCGCTCGGACAGGAGTGAAACGTCAGGGAAAGGCAAAGGTGGGGGCATCTGTGTATTTATCAATGACAAGTGGTGCAGACAACACACTTTGCGTAAGACTATCTGCAGCCCCGACGTTGAACTTATGTGCTTGAGCCTAAAGGCCCTGACACACCAACCCGATTTTGGGAGTCAGAGGCCGTCAGAGGCTGTCGGGCATTCGCAGCGCCGTAGTCAGGTTGGTGTGTCCCGCACCGTCGACCGTGACACGCCTTATTTGGACTGCCAGACCCGATGCATGGCCGATTCAACATGTTGAATCGGCCATGCATCGGGTCTGGCAGTCGGACCAAATAATCACTCTGATTGGCTGTTCAGCTAGCAAATCAGTGCATGAAAAGCGAAGCGGAAGTGAGGGACGTAAACAAACGATTTAAGAAGGCACACACAGACTGCTATTCATTTTCATCTCATCATGGCGATCTGGAATGATGCAAACGAAGACCTGCTCATCACCTTGATCCAGGAGAGGCCAGCTCTGTATGATATTACGGAGAAAAGATACTCTTCTTCTTCTCTGTTTTCCGGTTGTTGCCTCTTTTGAATGACGAATACACACTACCGCCGCCTGCTGGTAAGGAGAGTTATTGCCACTCACAGGGCCTTGGCCCTGACACACCAAGGCCCTGACACACCAAGCAGCCCTGACACACCAAGGCCCTGACACACCAAGCAGTCACCAGAGGACTAGCCAAAGCTGAAGTCGGCTGTTGCCTGGCCGTGTTCTCCTGCGTTTTGGCCATGTGTCGCACGGGAACACACCGCACCGACTTCAGTGCGTGAGTGGCAATAACTCTCCTTACCAGCAGGCGGCGGTAGTGTGTATTCGTCATTCAAAAGAGGCAACAACCGGAAGACAGAGAAGAAGAAGAGTATCTTTTCTCCGTAATATCATACAGAGCTGGCCTCTCCTGGATCAAGGTGATGAGCAGGTCTTCGTTTGCATCATTCCAGATCGCCATGATGAGATGAAAATGAATAGCAGTCTGTGTGTGCCTTCTTAAATCGTTTGTTTACCTCCCTCCCTTCCGCTTCGCTTCTCATGCACTGATTTGCTAGCTGAACAGCCAATCAGAGTGATTATTTGGTCCGACTGCCAGACCCGATGCATGGCCGATTCAACATGTTGAATCGGCCATGCATCGGGTCTGGCAGTCCAAATAAGGCGTGTCACGGTCGACTGTGCGGGACACACCAACCTGACTACGGCGCCGCGAATGCCCGACAGCCTCTGACGGCCTCTGACTCCCAAAATCGGGTTGGTGTGTCAGGGCCTTAAGACCCCTGTACCTGCCTAGAGAGTTTGGGAATATCATTCTCTGCACTGTTTATATTCCACGCCAGCGGGAACGCAGCAAGTGCAGCAGCTCAAATCACAGACTGTGTTCACCAGCAGCTACTACACACTCCTGACGCTCCGGTTTTCATTCTAGGGGACTTTAATCATTGCAAACTTGAACTGTCACTACCCGGTTTTCAGCAATACGTTACATGTGAGACCCGGGAAGATACAATTCTAGACAAATGTTACGGAAATGTGAACAACGCCTATGTGAGTAGAGCCAAACCCCCGCTTTCGAACTCGGACCATAACACTGTTCATCTAATACCTACCTACAAAACGGTTCTCAAGCGTAGTAAACCACAGACCAAGACTGTAAAGGTTAGGACTAGTGACAGCATAGAGTCTCTTAAAGGATGTTTTCTCTCTACTGAGTGGAGTATCTTTCATGAGATGGACGTGGATAATGCTACTGAGACGGTAACTGACTATATACAATTCTGTGTTGACAATGTGATACCTCAGAAAGAAATAACTGTGTACCCCAACAACAAACCAAACATAACTAAAGAGGTTAAGGACTGCATAAATCGTAAAAATATAGCTTTTAAAAACCGGGATAAAACGCAACTGAAATGTGTGCAAAAGGAGCTCAACCACATGCTCAGAGAAGCTAGAAGGAGACATAAGGACATTATAGAACAAAACTTTTCTACAATGAACTCCAAGGAACTTTGGGACACTATGAAGGCAATCACAAATATGACCCCAGCTAAAAAAACTCTCTGTACCTCTGATGACCTGCAAAAAGCAAATGAACTGAATGACTTTTACATGAGATTTGAAACCCAGGACTTCTCCTCTGAAAGTACAGACATCGTAGAGACAATCCCTGCTAGTGACCAGGATGAAAGGGTGGTGATTGACCCTTTAAAGGTCCAATCACTTTTCAAACACACCTGTACTAAGAAGGCCACAGGGCCAGATGGCATCTCTGCATTCCTCCTCAAGACATTTGCAGAAGAACTGACACCAGCATGGTGTCCCATATTTCAAAAATCTGTTGATCTTCACACCATCCCCACCCTCTGGAACAAATCAATAATAAAACCTGTCCCCAAAAAACCTTGTCCAAAGGTAAACAATGATTTTAGGCCTGTTGCATTGACATCCATTGTCATGAAATGTTTTGAGAGGATCATGGTGCCGCTGCTAAAGATGGAGGTTGATGTACATTTAGACCCTTTTCAGTTTGCCTACAAGCAAGGGCGTGGCACAGACGATGCTCTAAATAGCATCACACACCTGGTCACTAAACACCTGGAAGACCCTAAGGCATATATACGCCTACTGTTTGTGGATTTCAGCTCGGCTTTTAACACACTGCAGCCTCACATCTTGCTTCAAAAACTGATAAAGATCAATATAAATCCTTTTATCTTGAAATGGTATTTTTCGTTTTTAACCAATCGCACTCAGCAAGTCAGGGTCAACAATGCCCTCTCAGAGCCCCGGACCATCAGTACAGGAGCCCCCCAGGGTTGTGTGAGCTCCCCGGTCCTCTTCACACTGTACACAAACGACTGTACAAGAGCCCACCCGGATTCTCAGATGATACAGCTATCCTTGGCTTAATGCACAAGGGCAGCAGTTCATCGGCTTATCACTCTGAAATAGAGAGATTTGTGCAGTGGTGTGATTCTAGCCATCTAGTACTGAATGTGAAGAAGACTGAGGAGATAGTGTGGGGCCCAAAGGCAGTGGGTGACCTTAGCCCGGTGGTTATCCACAATGAACCCATAACTCAGGTCAGCTCCTATAAGTACCTTGGTGTCCATCTGGATAATACACTCAGCTGGAAGGCGCATGTTCAAGGTCTGTGCTCTAGACTTCAACAGCGATTGTACTTTCGGCGTCGACTCCGGGCTTTCGAAGTCGACCAGAAGTTCATGTTACTGTTCTATCATGCAGTGTTGGAGAGCATCATTAGGTATGGTATCACTGCCTGGTATGGTAACTTGACAGTGCAGTCAAAGTCACAGATCGCTCGCCTGGTACAGACGGCTATGAAAATTATGGGGGTTAAAAAACACCCATCTCTCCAAAACATATACGAGCAGTCCATTATCAGACAGGCAAACAAAATAGTGTCTGATCCCACCCACATACTCCACCCAGAATTCCAGCTCCTACCTTCTGGTAGAAGATTCAGGGTTCCCAAGAGCAGGCTGAACCGCTATAAGCACTCATTCCTACCAATGTCCGTTAAGCTTCTTAACATTCACAGGAAATGAAATGTAGTCAAAAGTCAAATGTAATGAAATGTACTTTTTAAATGTTGGCCATAAGGGTTGTGCAATAGGTCGCCATTGTCAGTATGTGCATCTGTGTGTATTGTGTTTGTTCAAACGGTGTATGATTGATGATATGTGTATGAATGTCCACTATGTTTGTATATTATGTACATGTATGCGGAACTGCTGGACGGAGCCCAGAACATTGTCCTTACGGGGACAATAAAGTATATCGTATCGTATCGTATCTCGCTCTGTGGACACTAATTTAAGCGTCCCTAAGCGTCCTCGCTCAGGCCTCGGGCTGCCTCGCTGGCCGTCCGAGGCCGTGGCGCATTTCCATTACACTTTAGGACCTGGGGTAGCAACGCAGTGTAGGCGGGGCGATCAGCTTTTTGGGCGGAGCGACGCTGGGTAAAACTGCAGTGGCGTCATCTTCAATGCGACACAACTCACAAAACACACACAACAATGGAGGATGTGGAAGCGATCGTTTACTTGTTTCTTGGTGTGTGGCTTGTTATCACAGCAAGAAGGAAAGTGATCACAGCAAGCATTGCATTGTATTCATTGTATTGAACATAAATAAATCCTTTTTTTTTTTCATATACATGTGTTTGTCAAATGTTTTAAACAAATATTATCTGAATTGAATATTTGAAATTCAAGCACCAGTAAGTACTGCCCCATAATAACATTTGAGGAAATATCAGATCATGGAAAGAAAATCTTTCTAATCAATTAAGCAAATATCAAAGCTGACTATAAACATAAATACTAAAGTGTAAAACACAGCAAAACTATATTCATAAATGCAAGTGTAAAATAGTGTGGACAATTGTAAACATGGATGGAGACTAAAGTATCCACAACATAAAATAATATATTAAATATAACCTCAATCTTTCTTCTAGACATGTTAAAAGCTTGCTTGAATGGGTTATAGGTTTATTTTGGTCTTTAAAATATATAAGGAATGTGTTGTTTGAGTGTAGTAGAACGAGGGTATTACAATTGAGCAATTTCTACATGTATTTATCATGTATTCTTAATACCATTACAAAATAAACATGTAATAATGTTTTAGAGTAGGACCTCAAGCTAGCAAACTCAATTTCTTGCTTTAAATCTCTTAAAAGTAAGGGGCTTTTTCCTAACTGATGGTGTTTGTTATTGCTTTATAAATTCATGTATGTTTATGATTTTTTTATGTTGGGTGCCATTCATTATCAACAAGAGATAAGATAAGTCAAAGAAGTACTTTATTGATGGCAGTATAAAAATACAAATGTTGTATCAAAGGCATGCCATTAAACAATACAAATAAAAAATGTAAAACTGAATTGCAGCCAGCATAAATATACATGGAATTGTAAATATAAAATGAACATTTTAAAGAAAATAAATAAACAAGGAAGTACAAATGTTGCATTTAAAAATTAACTAGATAAAAAATATATAATATGTACAATAACTATTAAGGTTTTTTGAAGTATCATGGAGGAGACGCTGCCCAGTCATGGTGCCGTTCCTGCTGGGCCCGATCCTCTCCTCCTCGTTTCCTCTTGCCTGGGTGACAATAAGATAATAATTAGCAATAAGGAAAACACACAGGACAGGTACAGGTCACACAAGGATATAAGAATAACATGTATAAACAGAACAACAGTAAGGTGAACTAAAGAAAGTTCTGGCCCTAGATGTTTACAATGATTGTGAAAGTGAATTACATTATGTCCAGCCTGTTGATAATGAATATAAATATATGTATATGATAGGATGTCACACACAACTGTACTAGCTGCTTCCTAGCTAAGACTTTACTTGTAACAGAGCATTTCCACACAGTGATATAGCTTATTTTAATTACTGACGATGGATGATCCACGGTTTAAAAAAACAAAAAAACAATTCCAGTCGTTTTGCCATTTCTATTTCTTACCTAGAACCACACGCTGCGGTGTCGTGATGGCACTCGGTGTTGGTGGTTGAGTCGGTTGAGTCGGTGTCGATTCTTCGGCTGGGGTCCGTTCTGGATTCACTGACGATGTGGACGGAACACTGCCATCACCCGTTGTTCGGGAATGTTCCTCCTCACGAGTCCCAATGGAATCATCTAGAACAGCAAAATGACTTGTTAATTCCACAAACTACTGCAGCACAATACTAAATAGCAACAGCAACTATAGAAAAGAAAAACTGAACGTAAACAATGGCACATATGGTGTTAGCAAACAATAGCTCTAGCTAAGGCTATCTGCCTAGGCTATCTGCCTTAGCTAGCTATGTAGCTCTTTGGGGCTCCATAAAAGCACGGGTTGTCGAACATTAATGTAAGGATAAAATAGACTTCTTTGTTAGAAGTGAGCGTACCTTGCAGGGACTCCAGTAAAGCCGTTCCGTTTTCCCTACATCGCAGGAAAGTCCTCGAAAATCCGCGCTCGGACATCTGTGCAGAGACATCCTGGAACACTTTCACATTTCGCGTTGTTCCGTCGAGCTCCCGCTGGATTTTATCATCCCCAATGAGATGTAGGAACGTCGTCACCTCCTCGGTCGACCACGGTGTGCTTTTCTTCGACGTTGCCATTTTTGTAGCTCCTCCGTTTACAAAATGCTGCAAGCTTGCTTCTTGATATATATGTGACGCGAGGGATGATCTCGCGCGCGATCTTGTGACGATTCTCTCTGACCAATCAGCAGTCGAGTGTTGACGTCACAGCCCTGGCCTGGTCTGATAGAACCACGATTTTATGGGGCCGGAAAAAGAGAGAAAAAGTACCCGCTAGCCGGTACTAGGCTATATGGAAATGCCACCCAAAACTGGCCTGGCCGCTTGAGGACGGTCCAGGACGCTTAAACGGGGCTACCCGCTGCAGTGGAAATGCGCCATAAGAACGTGAAGGGCCTTTTTTGTGTTTAACGGACCAAAGCAGTGTGACAGGAAATGTTGGCAAAGGGCAGCACTGAAAAAGTACTGAACCCATTATCCCTTAACCTTGTAAACACACCAAAATGTAATCTTTTCTCTGATCAACTTCCTCAAACACAGAAAAATGAACTACCTTGAACTATCTTCTTGGCTTCGGATAGATAGCATTGTGAAACTTGTTTTCATGTTTTGCTGATTTTGGTGCTCTTGGGTTATAAAAACATTTCTAAACCCAGCTGGAAAAATACAAAAAAGCTGAGAAAGCAAGCCTGTTCTACTTTCCTGCGAGAGTGTTGAGGAGGTTGAAATGTGCCTAACAGTGATGATCTGCTGGATTCAACTTGAATACCTATATTCATCAGGGCTTAAAGGTTGTTGAGGTAACTCGGCCGGCGGCCCCTCACGACCTGCCGTGTTTGAGGTTTTTTCCATTGCATAAGAAGGATGTCGACCCCAGTCGACCTGTCAGCTAGTTCTAAGAAATAAGTCAATCAAAGTTAATGTGTTACATTTGTGGCTGGGAAATTTGAATCACCAGACAAGACCGATAAAATGTGTTTGCAGTCTTCCAAATTCTTCAAAAAAAACACCTGGATGTTACTAAGAATTCAATTAGATTACTTTTGTACTCAAAATCAGATGGATTGTGATCAAACAAAGTCAAAGAATAGATAAGTTGAATACATGTAACCCTCCTCAAGCATGAATCTGGAGGGAAACTGCCCTTAGGAACACATTTGAGGTACTTTAAGGACCTTTTTTCTTCTACTTGGAAACTAAAATGACTCCTACACATTTATTTGACACCCATAGCTTCTTGTTACTTGCAGATTACATTATAGTATACAGGTGATGAGGTTTTTGTGAGCTGTTCCTCCAAAGAAAGACCCATACACTTCCCAGATTGTTTCATTTTAATTAATTAATTAGTTCAAAATAACTGTTTGAGGCTAAAATAGGTGCAACTATCTCATATTTCATAAAAATAACATTTTCTACACAACCACTACATTTTTAGGATCCTTTTGTTAATTCTCCTTCTGTAGCCTACCTTAAATTAAATACCATTTTGAATGCAGGACCTTCCTTTTTATTGATTGTGGTATTAGTATTTTTACTGAAGGAAAGTATCTGAGTACTTCTTCCATCTCTGGTAAAAGCTTACCATTGCTGTCATTGTGAATAACATCTTAACATCATGAACAACTGGGAGCAGCAGTGTCTCTGTTTCCTGATTAACCAGATGAAACTATTTTGAAAGTGCTGATTAAGAGTGTTATCAAAATAAGGGAGTATCAAGGTGAAACATAATAATAATAATAATAATGGGTTCCATTTATAAAGCACTTCATATTTGAATTCAAATCCCGAAGTGCTACAAGTAGTGAGCATGAACAGTATAGATAAACATTATACAACACGGTAGACGCAATGTCCCTTACACTTGTACCAACATTTTACATCTGGTTATCCCAAGTTGTTTCAGAAAATGTTATCGGAGCCCTGCACGTAAAACGTAACAACGTAAAAGGTGAGGCTGTGTATATTACAAGATGTAAAAGCAGAGTGCATGCTAACAGAAAGCTTACCATGAAAACATTTACTTGAGGCTTGCTCGCTCACACAGAGCCCTTCATCACAAACTGTGAGAGTCTGTGTGTAATGTCCAACCTATAATGCCCTGTTAACCCCCTGCTCTGCATGTTTAGAAGAACTATCATTGATAATAAGCTTATCTGCTCACAGTGAGGACGTCCTCGAGGCTGTAATCACTGTCTGACAGTGGTCAGTCACAAGATTCCCAGAGGTACTCGGGAAGCTGTGACATAAAACTTCATAAAATATAAGAATCTACTTATAGCCTTGAACAAAACGTATCATTGTTTACTACAACAAATATTTGTTTGCTAAATCATTTGCTTTCCTAAATTAAATTAGTTTTTTTTTAATTCGTATGAAATTCGATTGCTGAAATTCTGCCCGGTAGCATGCAGGGAATGTGAAGCTGTGCATGAGGACAGTAATGCTTTTGGCTTGCTGTGGCTGTGTTATCAAGAGGTATGATTACAGTTATGGTGCTGAAGTGTCAACACAGATTGACAGAGCACAGCCATCTGCCTCAGGGATAAGGATTTAAATCCAGACTCACAGAGATAACGAGAGACAAAAACTCTCAGCAGTCAAAGCGTCAAAATAACGTAAAGGCAGGTATTAAAAACAAAGCACGAAAGATCAAAAACTGGGCTGAAGATGTATGGAAATGATCAGGCACAAAGCAAAGAAAAGAAAGATAAATAAATAATAAAATGGCAATCAACAAAGCACAGTAAGAAAGAAAATAATTAAATCTATTTATATGTTATCATCAACAAATAACATCATCCGCATAACGCAATTAGAATACAAAAAATAAGTAACTATAATTAGCCAAGATCACATTTTGCAAAAAAAATGGGTTTCAGATCAAGGATTATTGGAAAAAAAAAGGATTACACCTTTTATAATAACCAATCCTGTTACCCTGTGTAATTTAAATATGAATTGTGTATATTATGTTAAACAATAGCCCCTTGAGCACATCTTTTACAAAGTTGTGGCTTTTCTGTTACAGGAGCTATGTCCACCATGTGGCTTTTGAATAAAAAATACATAAAAGAAACAACATCCCTCAAGTTTTACACTTTACACATTACTCCAGTTGTTTGAGACAAAACTGCTTTGTGGATTACAGTACGTGACGGATTTATTTATTTGTATTTCATTTTCAGTATCTGATTATCTGGTGTCTATATACGCCGGGATCCGGAGACATGGATGATCCTGCGGTCCTGTGTCCTGGATCGCGAGTCGTGGCTGTGGTCCTGGATCATCGGTCCTGGATGGATATCCTCGTGGATTCATCTTCCTATTATACACACATGCATTTCCAAACATTTGGACTACCTATGTTGCAAATGTATTATCTTTTCAATTTACACACGGCATCTATTGCACGTCTGTCCGTCCTGGGAGAGGGATCCCTCCTCTGTTGCTCTCCCTGAGGTTTCTCCCATTTTTCCCTTTAAGCTGTGGGTTTTCTCCGGAAGTTTTTCCTTGTACGATGTGACGATGTGACCTCCACTGGCTTCCGGTAACTGCTAGAATCCTGCTAGAATCCACTTCAAGACACTGGTACTTGCGTACCATGCTGCGAATGGATCTGGCCCTTCCTACATCCAGGACATGGTTAAACCGTACACCCCAGCACGTGCACTACGCTCTGCATCAACCAAACGACTCGCTGCGAGGGGGACCCAAGTTCCCATCAGCAAAAACACGTGGGTTTGCTATCCTGGCTCCAAAATGGTGGAATGAGCTCCCCATTGAAATCAGGACCGCAGAAAGCTTACACACCTTCCGGCGCAGACTGAAAACTCATCTCTTTCGACTCCACTTCGAGCGATAGAATGACTAACAAAGAACTGCTAACAGAGCACTTATATACTAATAAAGGACTGGCTTAGCCAGTTGAGCAGCACTTGAAACGATTGGCTCTTTGAAACCTGATGTTCTTATATGATTCTGTTTTCCTCAAGGTTGTGTCTTCCTGGTCGAATGTACTTATTGTAAGTCGCTTTGGATAAAAGCGTCAGCTAAATGCAATGTAATGTAATGTAAAGGGTCTAAGGACAGAGGGTGTCGTATTGTCATACTGATATTCTGTACACACTGTGAAGACCACTGAGACAAATGTAACATTTGTGATATTGGGCTATATAAATAAACATTCATTGATTGATTGATTGATTGATTGATTACATTTCAAATGAATCCAAATCTGCACAGGAATCTGAGAAATCATGACATCAAGAATCTCTTTTCAGGTATAATGTGCACTACAGTCACCCCTTTGATATCCTCTTTTAACAGTCTACGTGCCTAAATTAACTCATGTGATACAATAGTGTGGACAGAAGGTTTATCTTGAGGACGAGGGTGGAAACAAGGACTTAGTCAGGTCGTGGTATAGGGTGACAGTCAGGTCAGGGTTACATAGCCTATGATTCAGCATAAAGGCCATTTTGAGGAACATCTGGGCACCTGATCAACATTCAACTATGCAATATAGTTTAATTTGTTATAGTATAAAACGTTCTGTGTTGTGTTTTTTTAACATTTCTATTTTGCTGGGCAAGTGTTTTGCTATCACTTCATAGCTTAAAACTATGCCAAACATATCCATCTTCCTATCTAAACTAAAGGTTTAAAGACTATATGTCTAAGCCCATGAGTGGAAATGTAATCTATGCACTCGTCCAGTATTGGATCTTCTAAAGTTTCACCATCCCGGCATAAAACAGGTTATTGGGTAATTTTTCAATATTTGGCAGATGGGACCAAAAAGGGAGGTGTAGCTCAACAGGAACCTTTGATCTTGTGTTGTGTAACATTGACTCTGTAGACACGACTCTTAAAGTATGTAAACTGCAGCTTAAATGGTCATTTAAAGGAATGGTATGCTCATGACACTCATTTTTAAATAATTATCATCCGATAAAACAGACCAGTCTCTGCCAGTCTCTCTTTTTTTTTTTTTAATCCGATGACATTATCAGTGATTTTAAACTGATTATATACCGAAATAACATCAACACTGTGGGCGCCGCCATTTTCCGGACGTGACGTAAACCATGCGTTTGGTTTTCGAAGACACGTTGATCTCCATGTTATTTACTGTAGTTTCTCTCTTCAAATATGCCTCACTGTATCGCGAAATATTGCCACAATTCTGATAGGAACAATCCACGGAATGCTCGGTTCCATCTGTTGCCAAAAGGTAAGCGTAAGAAGTACATTCAGAGGCAGTGGCTAGCGAAATGTGGCCGGTGTTGCAGTATAACGTGAGTCATGACAACTGGCGACATTCTATTATTTTCGTCATAGGAATCCGGGGCGTGTACATTGAGGACCCATTGTTGATTTACCATGTCGATCGCCTCGTTTGTCGTTTACGTTCATCTTTTGCTATATCTGCCTTCCTAAGATCACTTTGATGCACATTCAGTACTCGTATGTGAGGTTGTGGGTGAGAGGTGGATATCGTGACGCTTACAGGGAGGTATCGAACATTACAAAGTAGGTGACTGTGTGGATGCCTGTTCAAAATATTGCAAACTTGAATAAATCATTTAAATTATATATTTGTGTCCGACTTTCATTTGTACATCGTTCTTAATGTGATGTATAGTAGCTCTGATAGCTGTCCATACCTTCAGACAGCCTAAAAGTAAAACACAAGTCGTTTATTCACAGCCCGAACGCTCATCGAGATGACTGGATCCTCATGACAGGTTGTGATCAGCTCCGATTAAATTGTGATATCAATGCTGTAGCTATTCTCCAGGGAGCACGTTTTTTTATGAAATACCTGTATCCCTCTCATCACAACAAGACTCTACACTGTGCAGGAAAAACAATTACATACATGAAAATAACCTTGATGAATGGGTAATAAGTTGTATTTATTTCCTGCCCAACATTTAGCTGGAAGACTGGGATACACCCTGGATTGGTTACCTCTACATCACTGGGTGAACACTCTCTATAACAGATATTATAAATGTTTACTTTAATTCACCAAACTTGCATGTCTTTGCACTATGGGAGGACACTGGAGCAGTTGAAGAAACTTCTGAGCATGGACTCTGAACAGAAAGGAAAACAGCTAAGATCTAAAACTGTACATTGCTTGCTTAATGAAATGTAAACAACGTCATTACTGCTTACTCTGGATGAGTGATGTAAAATGTTTGTCAATATTCTAACATGTCTTTTTTCTGTTTATTTTAAGATCGAGTGCACTGGGTGCGCTATGTGGTACCACACATACTGTGTTGGGGAGCCCTGTCAATGCAGATTTCTTTTGTAAAGGCTGCACTTCTTAGACACACACACACACACACACACACACACACACACACTTTATTATTTCTGTTGGCAAAATCCTGAATGTCCTCTTCCAGTATGAGAGTAACATGATAACAAAGGTATCCCAGCTGTAGCTGTGAACATGACAGGATGTGAGATGACCTAGAAGAGCATCAGGACTGTTTGAGGCATATGATAGCTATGTGATTAGCATGATGATTCAGCCTCTATGGAGATAGACATATGACAAGCATGCTCATTTCTGACGTGGAGCTAGTCTGAAGTAAACATTGAATACTGCTTTCTATTCCTCCATCTTGTGACTGTGTGACTGCCTCTCTTGGATATCAGCATGTGAAGGACACTGTTCAGGAACTAGTTGATGCTCTGTATGTGATGACTACTTCCATTCTGGAGAGGATCACAGATACATGGATCCTGATGTTGAAGCTCAAGTCGGGGACCAGTGAGATTGTTCTAACAATTTCCAATAAATGTTATTCTGAAACATAACTATCACTGTTGTCTTTCCTTCTATAAATGAAGCCAAAAATATGTCAAGCTGCGCTTAGCCCTCCAAAAAGTGCATGCAACTTAGACAGTTAAGCATTTTATATCAGTGGGTCCTCGTGGTGCAACACGGAAGGCAGACAGAATTGCAGACACAGGTGTCACATGAACTTTAAATGTTCTGGAAAGTTCCTTATACAGCTTTAGCCTTTTTGATCTCATGAAGTCCCTAAGTGACACACACTGAACAGTCTGGTGGGTTATGGTCCTTGTCATTTGCTTTTGTGTTCCCATAACAACATGTCCAAGATGTCCATGTGCCAGGCTAACACATGTGACATAACTAGCTACATTTGGAAAGGTTTTTTGTTGCTAAAGTTAACATTCAAGCCATTTAAGAATACAAATGCTTACATGACATGTAATTTGTTAAACATTAAGCTGTCTTGGGCTCTTTTCTGATTCTGATTACATATAACCTGTTGTAGAAACATTTATTGATGAAATTGATATGAAACTAATGGCATAAATATTGCTGTGACACTGATGTCACATCAAGACATTAACCCTAAACATTCACAGTAAACCCGGAGTGACATATATGCACAATTACAAATATGATTATGATCTGCTCAGTTAATTTAGCTGATTCAATTATATTTAGTTAACATATTCTTTATTATTCAATTCAAAGTATGTTCAAACACATGTAAACCAAAAAATCATCCTCATTAATGAAGTTATAAATAAGAGTTACTTTACCATTAAAGCCCAATGTGACATATATGTCACATTTCAGATATTTCACACTGGGGGGGTTACTTGTCATAAATGTGTTCTAGGTGGTCTATTTAGTCTAAATGACGTTCCCCTTAATTTCCTCAAAAGTAGAAATGGGTCCGGGTTCTTATGGGTTAAACGTATAGGCTTAAAGGCATAATATAACTACTGTATTATATGTATTCAACGTGTGCCCCGCTGGACTTACGTTTCTGTGGTTGACCGTTACTGTGACATATCAGTAGAGCCACGGAAGATAGTTTGTGTGTTTCATTCCCATGCATCAAGGTTATTTTCATGTATATAATTGTTTTTCCTGCACAGTGTAGTCTTGTTGTGATGAGAGGGATACAGGTATTTCATAAAAAAATACGTGCTCCCTGGAGAATAGCTACAGCATTGATATCACAATTTAATCGGAGCTGATCACAACCTGTCATGAGTGATCCAGTCATCTCGATGAGCGTTCGGGCTGTGAATAAACGACTTGTGTTTTACTTTTAGGCTGTCTGAAGGTATGGACAGCTATCAGAGCTACTATACATCACATTAAGAACGATGTACAAATGAAAGTCGGACACAAATATATAATTTAAATGATTTATTCAAGTTTGCAATATTTTGAACAGGCATCCACACAGTCACCTACTTTGTAATGTTCGATACCTCCCTGTAAGCGTCACGATATCCACCTCTCACCCACAACCTCACATACGAGTACTGAATGTCCATCAAAGTGATCTTAGGAAGGCAGATATAGCAAAAGATGAACGTAAACGACAAACGAGGCGATCGACATGGTAAGTCAACAATGGGTCCTCAATGTACACGCCCCGGATTCCTATGACGAAAATAATAGAATATCGCCAGTTGTCATGACTCACGTTATACTGCAACACCGGCCCGAACCGAAAGATTCACAGGCTCATGTATGCAGCGAACATTTCAAATTTCCGGACGACTACTCTGAGAGTATGATAAAACATAACATGGGATTTATGGAACAACCATTACTTAATGGAGATGCAGTACCATCGGTCTTTCTGGTGTCATCACCGACCAGGACACCAGTTCGGCCAGTTGAGAAATCGCCCTCTGCAAGTGTGAAGCGACGGAGGAGCAGAAGTAGTGCTCGGAGTAAGAATAAGGTATGTTATAGCGCATTTCCATTGCAGCGGCTAGCCCCGTTTTAACGTCCTTTAGCGTCCAGGCCAGGACAGTTTTTGGTGGCCTTTCCATATAGCGTAGTACCGGCTAGTGTGTATTTCCCCCCAGTTTTTTACGGCCCCATAAAATCGTGATTCTATGGCCAGGGACAACGAAGCTGAGTATGCTAAACTAGAGAGGGAATCGCTAGCAAGGGTGATACTACATGCATACATATAGTATCTTATATCATCTTCCCATTATACACACATGCATTTCCAAACATTTGGACTACCTATGTTGCAAATGTATTATCTTTTCAATTTACACACGGCATCTATTGCACGTCTGTCCGTCCTGGGAGAGGGATCCCTCCTCTGTTGCTCTCCCTGAGGTTTCTCCCATGTTCCCTTTAAACTGTGGGTTTTCTTCGGAAGTTTTTCCTTGTACGATGTGAGGGTCTACGGACAGAGGGTGTCGTATTGTCATACTGATATGTATGGCTCAATTCCCCCATCCAATCTCTTCACATTGGTCAAAACTTGTTCCTCTGCTGACGAGTCCGAACTGAAATACTCCACCATGTTTCCATGTGTTGACAAAGTGAACGCATGGATGACGTCACGACCATCACGTGACTACTGAAAATGGCAAACATGGCGGCGGCCAGACGGAATATACAGGTCTTGATAAAAAAGAGCTATAAAATCATTATTTACCGGGGAATATCGCTGATTTCTTCAGGGTATGGTTTAAACATAACGTTTCACTAAATACTGAAGTTTTGATTAATTATCTAATGAGTGGACCATTCCTTTAAAAAACGTTTGCCTTTTTACTTCTGATGCTAACTGATGTGAGTCCCATGGTCCCCTGAAGTGACTGAATTACTTTAACTATAGTGTATATATTCAGGTTTACAATACATGTCCTATTCTTCATAAAGCAGGAGGCTAGGACACCCACAGCCAATTACTAATTTAGGAGGTCTTTTTAGGTTTTAGTTTTGAGGTTATTTAATAGTTGCCATGCAACTGTATACTTCTATCCCAATACTGAAAATACTTTTGGCGTAATATTATTCATGGATAAAATGTCATCAATATTATAAACAATTGTAAAGGTTAGCTCCACCAAGACCAACTATGTAGTTGGTCTTGGTGGAGCTAACCTTTACAATACATGAGTTTAATGCAGCTCACACATTTAAGATATTATTAGAATTAAACAATAATATGATATATGAGGATTTGACTTCTAATGGATTATTTTTACTTCATGCACTGCTTAATACTGCTTATAATACTAATACATAAATATAACGCTAATTTTGTTCTGCATTAGATAAATTATAATGTTTTTCAGTCTTAATCAGTTCACTTTACTTAGCTTACTTTACTTATTTGCTCATGTATTTATATGTAAGGCCCTACAATCTGTAAAGCTTGGTTAAGCCAGTCTTTATCGATTGATTATTCAAAAAATCAGTCAATGTTTAGAAAGGCGACCAAATAGAGTTGGAATAAACCCCAAAGCACATGAACACATGTGGGAATCTGACGTCATTGTCACCTGATGCGGTCACATGACCGGTGACCAGGTAAACAGGAAGCCATAAAAAGTTTGCCGTCAGTTCAAAAAAAGTCTCTCTTGGCTGCCTGTCACTGGTCTTCTCACAAAGGTAGGAATAACAGTTTTAAGGTGGTTTTATGGTCTTTTAAATTAACTTATGCAAGTGGCTCATTTAGTTTGGTTTTATTAGGGCGAGTGCAAGACGAGAGTTTACCATTGACGGAGGGAAACTCTCCCGACAGGCACAAGACCGGGTCTGTTATGAGTAATTTGCAGAGGTGGGACCAAGTCATTGTTTTGCAAGTCCAAGTCTCAAGTCTTTGCGCTCAAGTCCGAGTCAAGTCTCAAGTCTTTGTGCTCAAGTCCAAGTCAAGTCTCAAGTCAGGATGGGCAAGTTCAAGTCAAGTCCAAGTCCTAAACGTTGACAAAACGAGTCATAAACAAGTCATTATGTGTTTTTCACCAAATGTAATGACATTGATCAACAGAATAATACTTAAAAATCAAATTGCTCTTTATTTGTCACATTAATAATTTAATAATCAATTTTCTCTCTGCTGGTAAAGTAAGGTGTTTTTTTCTATTTTAAGAGGGAACAATAAGGTAAGGCTACCGTGATGGTTTGATTCAGAAGGAGTTTAATGTATAAAATCCCTGATGTTGAGGTGACAGAATGTTTATCACTGTGTACAACATGTTATAAGGGACCCACTATCTATCTTTATGCAAGGGATAATGTGCAGCCATGCGGTGTCTATGGGGAAGAGAACACCCAAATCTAGATCCCTCTGCAGGTGGTACTTTAACTATATTTTGATGCTAATACTTTTGTACTTTTACTTGTAACATTTTGAATGCAGGACTTTTTATTGTAACCGAGTATTCCTACACTCTGGTACTTTTGTACTCAAGTACAAGATCTGAAATTCTCCCACCTCTGACAGTAAATCCTGAGTGGTTACCAAAATAAAGGTAACCAAAAAAGGTTATTTTCATTTTACAAATCCTGCACTCAGCTTTGCTTTCTCCAATATCATTGAAATGCAGCCAGATGTGCAACGGGAGTCTGCTCTTCTAACGGCAGCTCGCGATCGGCGTGTTGGAGACCTCTGAATTAAATGATCAAGTCACCTCAAGTCAGAAGGCTCGAGTCCAAGTCAAGTCCCGAGTCATTGGTGTTCAAGTCCAAGTCGAGTCGCAAGTGTTTTGTGATTTTGTCAAGTCGAGTCTCAAGTCATCAAATTGGTGACTCGAGTCTGATTCGAGTCCAAGTCATGTGACTCGAGTCCACACCTCTGGTAATTTGCTTTTAAATGGCGTTTTTAAACCGACGTTTTTAATTGTGTTTTAAGCAACTTATGTGTTTTACAGAGCTTAATGTACACAACCGGCCCAGCTACCCGGGATATTAAGCGACCATTTCCCCGGCAGGATTAAGCTGAGTTGGAAATATACTCTCTTGGAAGTATGCCTTGTTTTTAACTCTTTCATTTTATATTGAGTTGGTGAATGAGGCTGGCAACTAACATGTTATGTTTCCTTTTCAAAAGGACCAGGCCAGCCACTGTCCTATAGTGTTTCTTGTGTATTTTCTTTCATGTGCAGTGTATGGCAGTATAATCATTTTATTATTTGTGTCGTAGGTTGCGCTCCTCTGCGGCGTAGGCCTGGGCCCGGGTGGAACGCTGCCTGCCTTCAGTGTAGGGACTGCACGGTGTGACACTTTCTTTTCTGTATGCTAAATATCTCACTGTTATTATTTCATAGAGATTGTGGTTTAAATATTGCATGCTTATGTTGTTTTGGTGTGTGGCTTTTCTTGTTTTTGTCCCTCACGATTAGCAGGCACTGCAACCCAGCGGACCGGGCCAGCCCAACTGAGGAGGGTAACTTATATATGTATTGAATTATATTGCCATTTTTATACGTTACATGAATCGATATTTTAAACGGTTTCCAAACACTTGTTAAATAAAGCTGTATTATGTTTTTGGAATTCATGCCTCTGTCATAATTGAACCGATTAAGGGAAGCTTTAAAATCGATCCACGACTTAGGGTCTACGGGTTCCTCCTGCCCCTTAGCAGGAGGTGGCGTTGTCAGTGACTAGCTTTACATGTGGCAACCTCAGTCACGGTTACCACACACACAAAACATTTTCAGATTAAAGTGTTGACATTCAAATAGTCACATCGTAGCAATACAAATAGGGGGATCTGTGGATTTCCATTATGTGGAAATATAACCCCTCTGTTTTCTCGTAGCAGCAAACTAAAGTACAAACACTCACGCGCCCAAGCACGTACACATTAGGAAACCTGATAACATTTTTTTTCAGCCGATCAGAGGTTTGCTATAAAAGCCCCGGCTGCCTCCCGCACTCTCTGCTCTTCTGACCTGAGACTCAACATGCAGACTCTCCTCCTTGTGGCGCTGCTCGGATCCCTGGGTAAAAAACATTTCATATTCATGCACATCGTTTAATCACAGATTTACCTAAAGCTCAATGATTCTTCATTGTTATTTATTTACCCGTGTATCTATGTTTGCAGCCGCTGTGTCCGCGGTCCCCACTGAGAATGTGAAATGGTGCGTAAAGTCGGAGAAAGAGCTGGAAAAATGCAATGCCCTCGCAGCCAAAGCTCCTGTCTTCACCTGCGTGAAACGCGTCACCACCATCGAGTGCATCAAAGCCATTAAGGTGAGGAGAACGACCAGTGGTGTGGTGTAAGGGTTAGGGTTAGGGTTAGGCCTACATTTACTCAAGTACTTGAGTATTTCAATATTTTTGCTACTTTGTACTTCTTCCCCACTACAATTCAGACTTCAAATCGTGTACCTTTACTCCACTTCATCTATTTAATATATTTAGTAACTTAAACAACACTTAAATAAGACTTTAGTTACACAGGCAAGGCAAGGCAAGGCAATTTATTTGTATAGCACAATTCATACAGTAATGCAATTCAAAGTGCTTTACAGGATCAAACAGAGAAAACACAATACATTGGGAAGAAATACAAAACACACAAAAATAATTAATTAAAAGAAAGAAAACCATGTTTAACAGTTCAAAAATTAGAACATTTAAATTTGAAAAGCAATATTAAAAAGAAATGTTTTTAGACCTGATTTAAATGATTCTAAAGTGCTAGCCATTCTCAGATGTTCTGGGAGTTTGTTCCATGCATTAGGAGCATAGATGCAGAAGGCTGCTTTCCCACGCTTTGATCTCACAAATGGAACAGTGAGCTGGCCTGAAGACCTAAGGGGTCTGCTGGGTTCGTACCACTGAAGGAGGTCCTTGATATATCTGGGTCCTAGCCCGTTTAGTGCTTTATATGTGTGCATTAAAATCTTAAAATCAATTCTCTCACTAACTGGTAGCCAATGCAGCGATCTCAGCACTGGAGTGATGTGATCTGTTTTCTTTGTCCGGGTTAAGATTCTGGCAGCAGCATTTTGAATTAGTTGGAGTTTACAGAGTGATTTTTTTTGTGAGGCCTGTGAAGATGCTGTTGCAGTAGTCAAGCTTGCTAAAAACAAATGCATGGACAAGTGTTTCAAGGTCTTGCTTGGACATAAGGTCTTTAATACGCGAGATATTTTTTAGATGGTAGTAGGCTGATCTGTTGATTGCCCTGATGAGGCTGTTAAAATTGAGGTCAGAGTCTAAAATTATGTTTCTTGCTTGACTTTTCGGTTTGAGTGATAGTGATTCCAGGTGTGCAGAGACTTTAATTCTTTACAGGGAGTAACATCCACAAGTTACCCTTACAAAGTAAATAAAAGTAGCTGCATCTTTACCAGCTTTGATAATATAATTAAAACATATCATACATTATTGTGGAATGGGACAATTTGCATAATAAATACTTTTACTTTCGGTACTTTAAGCATATTTTGTTGTGCCAATACTTTTGTACTTTAATATAATATATATATAATATATTTTCATATTATTTAATATGTATTAAATGAAAGTTCTCAAGTAAGTATTGTTGAAAATAAGAAACTGAACATTTAGTTACACACAAGTTATGCAATAACCATTGATCACATGTGTGTGAGCTGTTGGTGCAGGTTGGTAATAAATGGTGCATTAAAACAGGCTGGTGAGGCAGATGCCATCACTTTGGACGGAGGGGACATCTACTTCGCTGGACAGAACAGCTACGACCTGGCTCCCATTATTGCTGAGGACTACGGTACCACATGTAAGTAAACATATCAGCCGTCTTTATTGATGAAATTCTCTGATTAAATACGTGTTTTTACTTTTTGCTCACATTTGTTCTGTACTCATCCAGCTTTGGACACATGCTACTACGCTGTTGCTGTGGTGAAAAAGGGCACTGCATTTACCATCAATGAGCTCCAGGGGAAGAAATCCTGCCACACTGGTGTGGGTAAATCTGCAGGCTGGAAGATCCCCGTGGGCACTCTGTTGTCCATGAACTTAATGCAGTGGTCAGGCATTGAACTGAATCCAAAAAACAGAATCAATATGTCACTATAATTATGTCCTCAGTATTTCTTCTTTGGAATTTGTGTAATTTAGATCCCTGCAACCTCTTCAAGTTCTTCAAGTTTACTGTGGCAGTTTTCAAATGTGGTTAATGTTGGACATTCAAACAAAATGCAACAAAACACATGCTTCTGTTTAGTAAATGTTATGGTTTGACTTTAAAAGAAAAGTACATTGTTATGTTATTTAAATTATACACAGAAATCAGAAAAGTGAACATTTGGTTTTGCGAAGGCATTTGTGCAAAACAAACTTTGTCCAGGAGAAAGTAATTGTTTCTCAAAACGTACCTGAAAAGGCAGTTTTAAAATTGTTAGGAGACCAGGATCAATCTTTATACAACACTCAGAAGCATATTTCCAAAAATAAACATAGTTTTATAGGCTTACTTATATTTGTATGCCCAATGTGTTTAATGTAACCATTTTAGGGCAACACAAACATAATATAATATTTGAAGCAGCTCCATCGTGTAAAGAACTCAGAACAGTATTTATAAAATCTCTTTTTGTACACAGCGGTGAGCAACTTCTTCTCCGCCAGCTGTGCCCCAGGGTCAGCCCCTGGCAGCAAACTGTGCCAGCTGTGCGCTGGAGACTGCTCCAAGACCCACCGCGAGCCTTACTACGACTACGAGGGAGCCTTCAAGTCAGTATCTCCTCTACACTGTTAACTTTCAATATGATCACAGCTCCATCCTGGGACACTTTTGTTTAATGGACCTGTTGATTTGTAACAGGTGTCTAAAGGACGGCGCTGGAGATGTGGCTTTTGTGAAGCATCTTACTGTCCCTGGTCAGTGTCACATTTTAATTTATTCTATTCATTTTTGAATAATTGACTTATATATTAATGTTAGCCAAACTTATTTGTTTAAAATATGTTTTTACAAATTGTAATCAGTAATTTTTCTAAATGAAGCTTTAATCACGTACTCATATGAGAATTAGTTTTACTGTTAAATTACGTTTGGATTTAAAACCACGGCTAAGATTCTCACTCTTGGTCATAATTACCATAACTGATATAATATTTGTGGGATTTGACCAATAAAATGAACAGAACTTGATAGGTGGTAATGTGGTAGGGTAAGACTCTTATTTTTGACTGATTGTAGGAGTGATATTTATAATTGTTGTATCACACTTTCAGATTCCGAAAAGCCAAACTACGAGCTGCTGTGCAAGGATGGCACCAGAGCGCCTATTGACGACTACAGGACCTGCCATCTGGCCAGAGTATCGGCTCATGCAGTTGTCAGCCGCAAGGACCCGCAGCTTGCTGACTTCATCTGGAATAGCCTCTCCTCAGTACAGGTATGACACAAAAGATCTGTACTGCAGAAAGATCGAGAAGTAAAGTTGAATAAGTGAGGAGATGGAGAAATACAGTAAATCAGGACATAAAATGACTGATTTAAACATGTTACTTTTAAAACTTTCAGGACTTTAAACTCTTCTCTTCTGAAGACTATCCACCTTCCAAAGACCTGATGTTCAAGGACTCAACAGCCAGGCTGGTGAGGGTGCCTGCAAACACAGACTCCTTCCTGTATCTGGGTGCTGAATACGTGAGCATTGTCCACTCCCTTACGAAAGTTACTGTTAAAACACAGATAGAACACACATAGAGACTATAGACATAACCATTTTAAGAATGTAGGCTATTTTACTTCTTCATATTGTTAGACTAGTTGATAGAAATCATTCAAATTAAACATAAAGGTGTTTATTTTACCTTTTTTTTTTGCATCTGAAGATTTAATTTCTAAATGTACCAAAAGTTAGCATTAGATAACTCCTCATAATTTTGCACATTTAAACATTTCAGAAAACTCATATAATGTAAGTAATCTACTGAAGAAATGACATGTTTATACTCATGTAAACCTTGTACCCTATTCACCTGTCGTGTCTCTCCCAGAACATACAAACCATCATTCAAACACACTTATTTGATGGCAGACACTGACTCTTGTTTTCAATCAATCAATCAATCAATGTTTATTTATATAGCCCAATATCACAAATGTTACATTTGTCTCAGTGGTCTTCACAGTGTGTACGACTTGATTGACTTCTTAGTACTCCCTGATAATAGAGAGTTACAATAATCCAGCCTAGAAGTAACAAATGCATGGACTAGTTTCTCTGCATCGTTTTGAGGCAAGATATGCCTGATTTTTGCAATGTTACGTAGATGGAAGTAGGCGGTCCTTGAAATTGATTTTATGTGGGCGTTAAAGGATAAATCCTGATCAAATATAACACCAAGATTCCTTACAGTCTCACTGGAGGCCAAATTAATGCCATCCATAGTTAGTATGTCTTTAGATAATTTGTTTCGTAGATTCTTCGGGCCAAGTACAATAACTTCAGTTTTGGTCGTGTTTAACATCAAAAAGTTTAAGGTCATCCACGTTTTTAAGTCCTTAAGGCAGTCTTGAATTTTATTTAGATGATTAATTTCATCAGGCTTGATTGATAAATATAGTTGAGTATCATCCGCATAACAATGAAAGTTTACAGAATG
Organism: Pseudochaenichthys georgianus; assembly: GCF_902827115.2. Classification (NCBI taxonomy): domain Eukaryota; kingdom Metazoa; phylum Chordata; class Actinopteri; order Perciformes; family Channichthyidae; genus Pseudochaenichthys; species Pseudochaenichthys georgianus. The sequence continues at coordinate 24,974,959 of NC_047519.1, forward strand.
ATTCCTTATAATATTGCCTAACGGAAGCATATATAATGTGAACAAAATAGGTCCGAGCACTGAGCCCTTTGGCACTCCATGGCTAACTTTGGTTTGCGTGGAAGATTCATCGTTAACACGTACAAACTGAGAGCGTTCAGATAGATAGGACCTAAACCAGCCTAAAGCAGTTCCCTGTATGCCAACTAAGTGCTCTAGTCTTTGCAATAGGATATCATGGTCGATAGTATCAAATGCAGCACTAAGATCGAGCAAAACAAGAATAGAGACAAGTCCCTTGTCTGAGGCTATTAGAATATCATTTGTGACTTTAACCAGAGCTGTCTCTGTGCTATGATGTGTTCTAAAGCCAGACTGAAAATCTTCAAATAAATCATTGTTTTTTAAGTAATCACACAACTGTTTTGCGACCGCTTTCTCAAGAATTTTTGAGAGGAACGGAAGATTAGAAATAGGTCTATAGTTGGCTAAAACCTCTGGATCGAGGTTGTGCTTTTTAAGAAGCGGTTGTATCACTGCTACTTTGAATGATTGTGGAACATAGCCTGATAATAAAGACATATTCATAATATTTAATAAAGAAGTGCTAATTAATGGGAAAACTTCCTTCAACAGCTTAGTTGGAATTGGGTCTAACATGCACGTGGATGGTTTAGAAGAGAGAATCATTGAATGTAATTGTTCAAGGTTAATGGCTGAAAAGCATTCTAGTTTACTATCTAGTGTAATATTAGAACTTACGATTCCGGGAGCTGTTGATAACACTATACTGGTCGAAGGCAAGAGGTCATTAATTTTGTTTCTAAGAGTAACAATTTTATCGTTAAAAAAGCACATAAAATCATTACTACTGAGTGCTATGGGAATAGAAGGCTCAATCGAGCTGTGGCTCTCTGTCAGCCTGGCTACAGTGCTGAAAAGAAATCTTGCATTATTCTTATTCTCATCTATTAATGAAGAGTAGTAGGCTGCTCTCGCTTTACGCAGTGCTTTCTTATATTCATTGAGAGTAATATGCCAAATTAAACGAGATTCTTCAAGTTTAGTGGAACGCCATATCCTTTCAAGTTGTCTAGACTTTTGCTTTATTTTGCGGGTTTCGGCATTATGCCATGGAGCTAATCTATGTTGTTTTATTTTCTTCTTTTTCAAAGGAGCAACAGAGTCTAATTTTATTCGCAGCGCATCTATAGCACTATCAACAACATGATCAATTTGGGGTGGTGTACATTTTGTATAAGTTTCCTCCCCTACATGCAGACATGCTATCGAGTTAAGTATTGGTTGAATCTCTTCCTTAAATGTGGCTATAGCACTAACAGATAGGTTTCTGCTGCAAGAGCTTTTGACTAATGCTTTGTAGTCTAGTAACAGTACTTCAAAAGTTACTAAGAAATGGTCGGATAAAGCAGGATTATGCGGTTCGACTAATAGTTGCTCAATTTCAATACCATAAGTCAGAACAAGGTCGAGAGTGTGATTATAACAGTGGGTTGGTTTATTTACACTCTGACAGAAACCAACAGAATCTAATATAGAGTTAAATGTAACAGTAAGGCTATTTTTATCATCGTCAACATGAATATTAAAGTCACCTACGATAATTACTTTGTCTGTTTTAAGAACCAAAGTTGATAAAAACTCAGAGAATTCTGATAAGAATTCTGAATAAGGACCTGGTGCACGATACACTGTAACAAATAAGATTGGCTGCAAAGTTTTCCAGGTCGGATGCGTAAGACTAAAAACGAGGCTTTCAAAAGAGGTATAATTACATTTTGGTTTAGTATTGATAAGTAAACTTGAGTCAAAGATTGCTGCAACTCCACCTCCTCGGCCCGTGCCTCGAGCAATATGAGTGTTGACATGGCTGGGTGGAGTGGCCTCATTTATGCTGACATATTCTTCATGTCTCAACCAAGTTTCAGTGAGACAGCATATATCAATATTATAATCTGATATTAAATCATTTACCAATATTGCTTTAGATGCTAGAGATCTTATGTTTAAGAGACCACATTTAATCTTCCTGTTTTGTTGCACTGTAGTAGTTGTTACATTTACTTTTATTAGGTTATTATGTATGACACCTATTAGGTTTTACCTTAAATTGTCCTTGGGCAGACACACACACCGCTAATATTGGGTATTTTATTGGGTTCGGGATTCCTATGGATGACTGCCTAGGAGAGAGCGCAGAGAAGCGTGTAAGACTGCGACTCTGCCTCCTGGTCTCAACTCCAGTTTGTCATGGATTACGTCCACAAAGCCCTGAAATGTTTGCCGAAATGAGATCTGCACCTTTCAAAGTAGGGTGAATGCCGTCTCTCTTAATCAGACCAGGTTTTCCCCAGAAGGCTGTCCAATTATTTACGAAGCCCACATTGTTTGCTGGGCACCACCAAGACAACCAGCGCTGAAATGATGACATGCGGCTATACATGTCATCATTGATCAGATTGGGGAGGGGACCAGAGAAGATTACGGTGTCCGACATTGTTTTAGCATAACTACACACCGACTCCACATTAAGTTTTGTGCATTCTGATTGGCGTAAACGAACATCATTACCACCGACGTGAATAACAATCCTACTGTATTTACGTTTATCTTTAGCCAGCAGTTTAAGATGCGCCTCAACGTCGCCCGCTCTGGCCCCCGGAATGCATGTGACTGTGGAGGCTTCGGTCTCTAAATTCACGTGTCTCATAATAGAGCTACCAATAACCAGAGTTGGCTTCTCAGCGGGTGTCTCGCTGAGTGGGGAATATCTGTTAGATACGTGAACGGGTTGGTGGGGACCTGCGGGTTTCGCGTTATGCCCCTTCTGAACAGTCACCCAGCCTCCCTGCTGCTCGGGAGTTGCCGGGGGACGGCTAAGAGGAGCTACATTTTGCCGGTCCGCACATGCTAACATGGGCTTTACTTTAGCTGAGTTACTTTCTAAGATGCGGAGCCGGGCTTCTATGGCTATGATTCCCGCCTCCAACCTAACAACTATACTACATTTAACACATGTATCCTTACCAGTAAGGGAGGCCGGGAAGTAACCAAACATGAGACAGGAAGAGCAGGAAATAGCACCAGAAGGTGGGGAAAGAGCCATGGCCAGCTATCAAGCTAAAGTAGCTACCGTTAGCAAACCCGAAAAGAGTGTAGGCAACTGTGGAGTTACAGTCGCTAAGAGAAGGAGAGTTGTGAGTGCTTAAGCTGTAGTAACGTGTGATTACAACGTCAGGCAGTTGCCGTGATCAAGAGTTTTAAAACGATCGATTAAGTTTAAGTTAATAAGCTATCAGCAACAGAACAGGCACACGGGATACCCGGAGATGACAACAACAACCGGAAGTTGCAACGTGCTCACCGCAATAGGTTCCTCCTTCCGCTCAGTTTCTGTGTGTTTACTCCCTTAATTTAGGCAGTAAAATTGAGTTATTTTGCGTAACCTTCCAGAGCCAGCAAACTTTGCTTCCTCCGAGATTAAATGGTGCGCTGTGGGCCATGCTGAGACCATCAAGTGTGACATATGGATCGTCAACAATATGGTTGATGACAACCCCGCCATTGAATGTCTGACTGGCACCACAGTTGAAGGCTGCATTGAAATGATTATGGTATGACTCTTGATGATGAAAATGTTGGAATATCTTGAGATTTAGTTTTGATTCAGTGGTGTTTTATTCTGATTATATATTTTACCCCCTAGAGTGGAGATGCTGATGCGATGGCAGTGGATGCAGGTCAGGTTTACACAGCGGGAAATTGTGGCCTGGTGCCAGCTATGGTGGAGCAGTATAGTGCAGGTATGAGGCCTACAGAAACCATCCCATACAATCCTGTGTTTGAACTGTTACACATGAATAATATTTGGATCTCTGTCTCTCTCTCTCTCCACAGATTTGTGCAGCAACCCTGGAGGTAAAATTAAATGTTTAAATATTGATATTATAAATATTGAAGTATATTTGATAACAAAATAACACACATTTACCTAGTACTTTTAACGCATCTTGAACCATAAAGATTAGGAGTGTGTGATCAAATACAGCCTTGAGGACCAAAACATGGTTTTAATGTCACAAAATTACAATACCTGTTAGTTTGGACTTAATACGCTAATTTCTAATCATCTCTAGAGAAGTTTCTTGGATTGAGCTGTTGTTTGATTCTACAAATAAAAAAATACAAGTTTTTAAAAGAGAAGCCCCATTAGATTCTAATGAAATATGAATGTATTGTTGTAAAAGTTATTCTCCATCTATCTTTAGTTTTATTTTCTTGGTTAACCGTGAATTGTAATTGATTGATTTGAAGTGTACAGAGTGAAAACTTTTTATTTTCTTAAATAACACTTTGTGAAAATTATTAGGAAATTACAGAGCAGATGATCTTTCAAATTGAATTATCTATAACTTCAAATTATCTGGCACAAAACGTCTGTACTCCCTCTCTTGCAGAACAATCCTCTTACTTTGCTGTTGCTGTGGTAAAGAGGAGTTCAGGTCTGACCTGGAACACGTTGAAGGGCCATAGGTCTTGCCACACTGGACTCGGAAGAACTGCTGGCTGGAACATACCCATGGGTCTAATCTACAATCAGACTCATGACTGTGACTTCAGTAAGGGACCGTGTGCTCTTCCATGTGCAAATACGTAATGAAAGACACGTAAAGCTGCCAAGATTATGTTTGTGATCAATAATATAAATACTTTTTTTATTGAATGCGCAGTATTTACAAAGATTTTTACAAACTAAACATAATTTTTTTGTACGTTTTTAGTATGTTTAGATAACTCAAAGCGCTTGGTTAAGTTAAGGCTAAGACTATTTATACTATTTTTCATACAGACAACACTGTTTGGATCTCTGAGATGTAAGATCCAAAGAACAGCAATTACAGCTCATCACCATGGATGTGACCAAAGAAACCAAACAGAGATCATTTAGGTTTTCAAAGTTCTGTGTTTTTGCATTCCCAACATCCACTTCGACCACAAAATGTAAATGATCCTAGACAAAAAAAAACATTCTCAGGGAACACAATTAACACAATAACGTTTCCTCCAAAATTATGCACTAGAAATGCAGGTTTTAGGACACATGATTTGCTTCCTTCCCTCCTGAGTGTAATTCCTGCACCCTTTGTCTCGTCCTCTCCTCAGCGAAGTTCTTCAGCAGCGGCTGTGCCCCCGGATCAGAACCCAGCTCTTCCTTCTGTTCTCAGTGTGTCGGCAGTGGAAAAGCGGTGGGAGATGAGTCAAAGTGCAAAGCCAGTGCTGATGAGGAGTACTACGGCTACGCAGGAGCATTTAGGTAGGACAAAGGACAGTGGACATTCATCCACTCAGCACTTTTTTTGCAGTTTCAATGCTTGTTGCCAATACATAGCACAAACTCCTCCTTAAACCCCAAAACTGTAGTTTTTACACATTTGTTTATGTATGGCTTAAAAACTGAAGATATTTTTTATTCATGAATTAACTTTTTTTGCTGCTAATAATACAATTGTATTTACTTTTCAAGAGACCCAGGAAACTGTCTCCCCATACGTTATTCTTTATGCTAAGCTAAGCTAACTGCCTCCTGACTTTAGCCCTTTACTTAACATTCAGGGCTATCAATCTTCTGGTCTAATAAAGCAAATAAAGGTATTTCCATGGTATTTACTTTCTATTCCAGAGCACCTCATCTTTGGGTTGTTATGTTTTGCATCTCATTATAGGTGTTTGGTTGAGGATGCAGGGGATGTTGCTTTCATCAAACACACAATTGTTCCAGAAAACAGCAATGGTGAGAGACTGACACTTACCTCTCTTAATCTCAGCTATGAATGTGTTATTTATATAAACTTAAAACATCCTCCTCCTCTTCTTGTCAAAGGCAAAGGTCCAAAATGGGCTAGAGGACTAAACGCTAATGACTACCAGCTGATCTGCCCTGGGCAGCCTGCTGGTGTGGAAATCTCCGAGTACGCCACGTGTAACCTGGCTGCTGTGCCCGCCAACGCTGTGGTGACTCGTCCGGAGACCCACGACAAGATTGTCAAAATCCTTCATGAACAGCAGGTGAGTGATGATTTTTTAGGTCATCAGGCATAAGATGAAGAATAAAACATGCATTTTTTCTAACTTTCAACAGCATTGTTTTAACTCTAAACCCGGGTAAAATGCTGGCCTTGTAAATAGGTCTGTTTCTAAATTTTTGTTTACAGGACAAGTTTGGTAGCAGTGGCAGTGATGGCTCATTCAGGATGTTCCATTCAGAATCAGGGAAAAACCTCCTCTTCAAAGACTCCACCAAATGTCTCCAGACGATTCCTAAAGGAACAAGTTATGACACCTTTTTGGGAAAAGAGTACATGACTGCCATTAACGCTCTCAGACAGTGCAGTGAAAGCACTCCAGGTTAGTAATATCGTTGGTCAAAACAGGACACAAAACATAACTTTTAACATTGTATTTTTGTATCTTAGACATATCACACTACATATTTGCATCTGATCGGCATACTCAAGTCAGTTTTTGTATTTTTTTTTCCTCAACAGAGCTGGAGAAATCTTGCACTTTCCATCCCTGTCAGCAAAACATCTAGTGGCAACCACGGACCAAGAGGTGCCTTCAGTGATACGGGCACCTCCCTTGCCACACTCAACCCCCAAATTGCCTTTTGTATTTTCTTACTGATCTTGCTGTAGACCGATTTTATAGTATAACCAATAATTGCACTACCACAACTTACAGATCAACTTTCATGTAAACAATCACTACCACATCTAGCTTTTTTCATGCTGGTGTAACATAACGTTACATTACCTTTGTTATTGGATCCACTATGTTATGTTAACGTGCCTGACTTTTCTCAAATAAAGCCTTTTAATGTTCTTTTGTGCTGACAGTGTGTTGTTTTTTGGATGAATGCCCTGTCTAAGCATTCATATTAAGTGTCATTAAAAAGTACACAGTAGTATCGTAGTGAAAAGCGACAATGTTTTTTGTCCCCCAATTCGCTTCTTGTGCCAGAAACAGTCTGGAATAAACCGATTTATTGGTAATCTGTAACTTTAAAGCTTTGTTGTAAAACACAGCTGGAGTCTTAAAGGTCTTAAAAGTGCATGGACTTGATTAACATTCTAACTGGTTATTATAAAAGAAGTAAATTGTTATGAAAAGAGATGCACCACAACATTTCTTCCAACCAAATAATCACAACATGTAATCTAATTAAACAAAGGAAAGTCACCTTCAGCTGCATTTCCACGTAGAGAAACATTTACATATTTTTGGATTGGGGGTTCTGCTTGAGTGCTTTTGGGGGGACTCTGAAAAGCCTCAAAATGTCAAAAAATGCTGTCGTCGACTGACAGAAAATGCTATTTCACTGAGGGAGGTTTCAGACATGAGACATCTGGATCATTTTATCAACTTAGGAAATGGACAAACAATTTCATTGACGGGAGCTGTTTGCCTGGCCAAATAAGCACACAATGAGGCCCCGTGGTAAACATGAACTTTGAGTCCATATTGACCTGCTGTTTGTGGTAGTTTGGTCCAACTCAAATTGACTTAATGAAATATGCAACTTTTACATTTGGACACAGGGCCCCTCTACAAATGATCTTGTCCATGCAGGTTATAATGGGCATTTATTATTTCAGGTAATATTATGTTTAAGTGGAGCACATTCTTAAACACATCTGCTGAAAATGTTTGCATAATGGGGCATTTCATTGGCTAAATCATACTTAACTATAAAAAGGACATGCTTAGGCACTCATGTTATTCAATAACAGTATGGGAAAAACATAGTAAATAAATTAGAATTTCCATTGTATGTTACTTTATAAATAATAATAACCCATTGCATTTATTTTAGGGCTTTTACAAGTGCTCAACGTGCTTTACATTATTACATATCAGACATGTAATACATCAATACTGTTGACCCAGATTACCCACAGGAGCAATTTAGGATGAAGTGTCTTGCCCAAGGACACAACAGCCAGACACTACACCCTAAACTGCTTCTGTGTTTATACTTTAATATGTACTCTATTATACAACAGTAACTTGAGGAAAACTCAAATGCATGCTAATTATAATAAGTAGAACAAAAATAATAGTCAGACATTGGTCATTTTGCATGCTTTTGGTACGTTCAGTATATTATGATGCTTATACTTTTATACTTTTAAATTAACACGTGGAATGAAGTTCTTTAGAAGGAATTTCCTACTACTTCAAAATATACTGTCGGAAGAATTCAACCTCGAGTATCACATTGTTGTGAGGCATTGAACAATTGATCGGAGCTCCTGTATCACATGACCAAGGAAACGGCCTCAGAATTAAATTTTCCCGGAAGTTGCCCATACGACTGGGAGGCGCACCTAGGGTGACCCGGGCTGCAGTCGGATAGTTTAAAAATCAGCTCCTAAATTCTAACCCTATCGTCTATTCCTTGACCTCTGAGTAAAACGTCACGGCGTTAAGGGGTAGTGGATAGGAGAATTCAAAAGGATTTAGGAGAAGAGACTGCGGTGCTTTAGAGAATCAGAATGCACTTTCACTATCCGACGTGTTTATGATGCGCCAGCGGACGTCATTGTGTGCGTCTGCTGCTGTGGGGAAACTATGGAAACTACAGTTTTCTATACAGCGGACTACAACATGGATGTTTAATAAGAACGAGGGACTACTGTAAACTCATCGAGAGACTCTGCACCGTGCTCTGATGCTGCTGTTTTGCTTTATGAACGTAGACAACAGAGAAACATATTCTTCATGACCAAAGTTGGAATTGAAATAAAAAAGGAAAGTGAAACTTATGCTCGTCAACCTCTCCCTCCGGTCCACATTAATACCAATGATCCCAATACGTATGATTGTATGAACTATGAAAATATCTTAAAATCAATACAAATGTATTTATTATAAACGTTAATCCTTAACATCTATCACTGTGTATATCAACATTCAAACATCTTTTAAAAGTTGAACAAACTCCACACAGCTCAGTAAAGACTGAAATGTTGACTTTATTTGATAATTTCAGTAAAAACTAACGTTCATATTTCTCTTTTTGATTATAATACTGATGAACGTTCAAAACAAAGCACTTTGGCAACTTACCACCTATGTTTTAAAATGCTTAATAAGCACCGTACCTTTCATGATATCATTTCTCGGTCATAATCGGTTGTTTCCGTGAACGGCCGACTGTTGAGTGACAGCAAATGCTGCGGCTGCAAGGCATTGTGGGGCAGCATTTTCGCTTCTCCTGTCGGTTAGGGAGGTCCAGTGGTTCCTAAGCTAAAGGAGGTTATAAAGGAAGTTTGAAACCTCCTTTCCTATCATTCTCATCATTCTAGACTAGAGAATTCGAACGGCACTTATCATGGCTGCCACTGAGGGACTTCCGGGTCATTTCACTCCTTTAGGAAGGTTCCTAAGCTAAATGGACTATTCGACTTCAGCCTTAGGCTGCAGTCGGATAGTTTAAAAATCAGCTCCTAAGTTCTAACCCTATCGTCTATTCCTTGACCTCTGAGTGAAACGTCACGGGGTTAAGGGATAGTGGATAGGAGAATTAAAAAGGACTTAGGAGAAGAGACTGCGGTACTTTAGAGAATCCGAATGCACTATCCGACGTGTTTATGATGCGCCAGCGGACGTCATTGTGTGCATCTGCTGCTGTGGGGAAACTATGGAAACCACAGTTTTCTATACAGCGGACTACAACATGGATGTTTAATAAGAACGAGGGACTACTGTAAACTCATCTAGAGACTCTGCACCGTGCTCTGGTGCTGCTGCTTTGCTTTATGAACGTGGACAACAGAGACACATATTCTTCATGACCAAAGTTGGAATTGAAATAAAAAAGGAAAGTGAAACTTATGCTCGTCACCCTCTCCCTCCGGTCCACATTAATACAAATGATCCCAATACGTATGATTGTATGAACTAAAGATCTTAAAATCAATACAGATGTATTTATTATAAACGTTAGTCCTTAACATCTATCACTGTGTATATCACCATTCAAACATCTTTTAAAAGTTGAACAAACCCCACACAGCTCAGTAAAGACTGAAATGTTGACTTTATTTGATAATTTCAGTAAAAACTAACGTTCATATTTCTCTTTTTGATTATAATACGTTCAAAACAAAGCACTTTGGCAACTTACCACCTATGTTTTAAAATGCTTAATAAGCACCGTAACTTTCATGATATCATTTCTCGGTCATAATCGGTTGTTTCCGTGAACGGCCGACTGTTGAGTGACGGCAAATGCTGCGGCTGCAAGGCATTGTGGGGCGGCATTTTCGCTTCTCCTGTCGGTTAGGGAGGTCCAGTGGTTCCTAAGCTAAAGGAGGTTATAAAGGAAGTTTGAAACCTCCTTTCCTATCATTCTCATCATTCTAGAGAATTCGAACGGCACTTATCATGGCTGCCACTGAGGGACTTCCGGGTCATTTCACTCCTTTAGGAAGGTTCCTAAGCTAAATGGACTATTCGACTTCAGCCTTAGTTTAAAAATAATTATCCAACGAGTTAGAGACTACAAAGGAAGTGTAGTACCGCCGTTTGGCCACAAGACTCCGGCGCACTCCTGGGGGCTTGGTTCAATCTCCACTGTCCGCGGCCGCAGCTAGGCCCTTCTCAGCCACCGTCGTGTCGTGTCAGGTGGGCGTGTCGTGTACCATCGTGTACCCAGTGTTGCCCATAGACATATAAAGAGTAGACGCCGCATCGACCGCTGCTGCCTATTGGCGCTGACGAGCCGTGGGGCCGCCATCTTGGACCGGTCACCCGCTCCACTCAGTGTAATCTGTCTGGCAGGCGCAATGAAGTGTCAGCGCATTTTATCAATCATAACTCGCTGAATACAAAACTGATTTTCACGGGGGGGGTTTTCTGCAAACGTCATATATGTAGGCATGATACCGGACACATGATTCGGCGTATTTTAATATTCATAGTAGGCTTAACAGCAATAGAATATTCTGGTATTTGATAGCCTATGTTATGTATGATAGGTATTTTGCAAAAGACACACGATATATAATATATACACACACACACATAAAAAAACACTAATGGTCTATATATGATAGAGAAGCAGATTGTGTAGGCCTATACTCAGCTATTTTAATAAGTTGAAAAATGAAGAAACAATAATACATTATACATAGACAGAAGTTATATATCAGTAAAAAAGAATATCTATGTCATAAAAAATGAAAATGTACTTCTACATCTATATAAAAAATGTAAATGTTCAAGTTAAACACAAGAACATGACACCACCCCGCCCAAACCATATTTACACAAAGTTGCTCATGACAACCGAATGCCCCGTGCATGCGGCTCCTCCAAAGCATGACTGAGAACCTCTTTCTCATATCTTTGTCTTTGGGAAACCATCAAAATAAAAACGGGAGATTTGAGAGTCAACACAAAAACATTTTAAGAAGGAGGTCAAGCTTATTTTCTTCCTTCTTCCTAGATAGATTAGATTAGATTTTACTTTATTCATCCCACAACGGGGAAATTCACTTGTTACAGCAGCGATTTATAAAGTCTCAGTTGGCCATGAACATAATGTTTGCTGGCTACGATTTCGCTGGCGGACATCAATACAGTACAATAATATTCTATTTACAAAATACAACCAATTATAATGTTGAATCTTACTTGTGAAAAGTAATCCCCCAACCCCTGTTCGCAATCGTCCGCCGATTTGCACAGCAATATGCTGCACAGTGCTCTGGCATCTTGAAACCTCTGCTGTCTATGGGTAGAATGTCTGTACAATATGGGTAGGATGACCGGTCCAAGATGGCGGCCGTATTTCTTGCGCCCCAGCAGCCAATGCGGCGTCTACTCTTTATATGTCTATGGTGTTGCCAACTTGGCGACTTTGTCGTTAAATTTGGCGGCTTTCCAAACCCTCCGGCTACTTATTTTTGTCAAAAGCGACTAACGACTGATATAACGACTTGTAGTGGTGTTATTAGGGACTTTTCTGGTGTTTGGAGACTCACGTATTGTTCTGTAGTTAACGAGCTGCCGTGAGCCCCTCAGCCCTCCCATAGTACTCACAGGCGCGCAGATTCACAGTTGCCTCCCGCAGCAGCTCAGCTGCAGTCAGAGCAGAGAGGAGACAGCCACACTCTCCCGCGTCGAGACAGCTTCAGTCACTTAACTCACCTCGTCCACTGTGTGTGTGCCTCTCTGTGACAAGCTACACATCCACGTAGGTCATCGTGTCACAGTCTAAACAGTATTCACAAAAGTACAGAAAGGAGTGAGAATCACCCTGAGTTTAAAGGATGGTTGAAGACATTTATTGGAGATGACACTCGGGCATACTATACGCCTTTATTGTAAGGGATATTTCTACTAAAAACTACTAAAACTATTTCTACTTTCTACTTTTTCTAATAGAGACATTTCTGATCTACTGTCGTTTGGATTTAACCTGGTGGTTTCAAGTTTTGATCCTTGAAAACATACGGCCTCAGGTCCGATGATACGATAACGAAATCGATCATGGACCTTCTGCCTAGGGTGCTCTGGTACCACGTACACTTATGAGTAGGGTTGGGTATCGTTTGAATTTCCACGATTCCGATTCCGATTCTACTTTTCGATTCCGGTTCTTAACGGTTCTCGATTCCGATTCTTTGAGGGGCAGGGTAAAAAAATGATACATGCTTCTTCCACCAAAAAAATTACATTTATTCGAGAAACTTTTACACAGGTTAGTTTACAGTAATATTCACATTAATCAGTCCGTTTATATTCACTGCTATGTAACTGTAACCTGAGAACCACTGAAGCTACAACAGTGCAACAGTCCAACTTTTAAAAACAGTTCTTGTTGAGAAAAACAAGCATATCTGCCTTCTCAGGCATACCGGGAAGAAATGTTGGAACATTTTGAAGTAAAATGCTTCAATCTGGTGCACTTTAAGTACCCCCTAGACTAGATCTAGGGGGTACAACTCCAAACACCCATATGAAAAAGATTGGTTTACATTTTAATAATTAAATAACAAATAGCCTACATGTAATGCATTTTATTTTTGTTGTTCATTCATATCTTATTTTACTATTTTATTTATGCATATTTTTTATCTCTCCAGTTTAAAACGATATGTCTGGTTTACTGTCCTATAGTATACATTGGAATGATTTCAAACCTGTTTTATCCCAATAATTATAAAAGAGTGCCTTGGAAATATGTGTTTACATAAATTGTGATCAAAACGTTTGAGACCCACTGAGATAACTTAGACTAAAGTGAACTATCTAAACACTCAGAGTCCTTTACCTCACTGAGCTGTAGTCATCAGCCTCTCAGTCTGACTGGAGAGGACTCTCCCTCCACATCATTGTAGAAACATCTTCTTCTTCCGTAAGAGCAGCTAGCACCAGATGCTAATAACAACAGCGCCGGTTCCAGTGCACCCTCCCTTTCTCCCTAGCTCACTCGCACGTTGGCTGTGAGCTGCGGTTGCCAGATAAGCCAACATCCCCCATTGTCATCACTTGCAGCGCCCATCGTACAGGGCAAATGAAAAGTGTAACCGGGATGAAAAGGGTGTTACATTTACTTAATTATGAATGTTGTTACATCAAGGCCGAAAATTAGGATGAGCACCAACGGTCAAAACATTTATTTTTTCTCCCAGAGCTGTCAGCGCAGCGCCTCCACAGATCTGGCGCCCTAGGCTAACATTTATAATGCCAGTGCAACCGGCCGGCCCTGGTCTCAGGTTACACTGTAGGAAATGTAGATACAACGCTACATTTCCCGCCCCGCTGCAGTCATGCAGTAGGCTACGGAGAGCGGCGAGAAACATTTCCTCCGGTTCCGAACCGGAACCGGTTCTCGGTACCCAACCCTACTTATGAGCATCCTTATGTTCGAACATGGTGTTTGTTAGGCCAATCCATGACTAGCACAGAAGTCCAGTAACAAACCACCACTCCGGTTCAGATCAGGGGGGCCGTTCCTCCCAATCACTGCTGCTGCTCAGACTCAGAGCGCCGCCCCGAGCTCTGAACCTGAACCCACACAGGCTGAGGCAGCAGAGCCTCTCCTCTCCAACGGTCTTCCTCAGGACGCTGAGGAACTCGCTGATGATGTGGCATTAACAGACACTACACCCCTTGACAAGCCTGAAGCGTCGCAATCTCAGGAATCCGCACCTGTGGCTAAAACGGCAATGCCTGCCCAGGAGGAAGTAGAAAAGGAGGAGGAGAGTAAGGAGACAATTGAAGATGCCCCTCCTGCCGCTGTAAGCTGCCCTACAGAGGAATCTACTATGCAAGGTAGGGTGGAGTTTATTCTGGCTCACGTGTATGTTTGTTGTTTGTGTCTGTGGTAGATTTTAATATCAACACTGCCTCCTTTTCTTAAAGCTGCAACGTCCGTGCCAAAGAAGAGGAAGAACATGAAGGAGCTCAACAAGAAGGAGGCCATCGGAGACCTCCTGGACGCCTTCACAGAGGTGAGTGTCAGTCCGGATGACCACATGAAAGATCGATATTAGCAAAAGGACACAGTGTGCAAGTGTCTCCGCAATTTCAGACGTATCAATAATATTTTTGAGGACATTTTCTAACACTAAATTCTGCATCAAGTAACTTGGTTCTCAAAACACGTCCTCATCTCTTGGTGTTTGTGTTTGTCGCAGGAGCAAGAAGCCAAGCCTGCACCCGAACCCTCGTCCGCTCAGGCCGACCCGGCACCTGTTGCTCCTCCCGCGCCTCCTGCTGAAGTTGTGGATGAAACCTGGGAGGAGAAGGAGGACAAGCAGACCGATAAACCTAAAGCAAAGACTGAGCCAACTTAGGCGAAATACCAGTACAAAGAAGGTATGCTGTGACCAACATGCTCTAGAATTGGCAATACCAAAAAAGAAAGGGGGGCACAGTCAAATGTATTTATAATTGTGTTGCAACAGTTGATTCATATATACAATGTTTCTTCCATCTCTCTCAGAACAATGGAAGCCGATAGACCCAGAAGACAAGAAGCGGTACGACCGGGTGTTCCTCCTGGGCTTCCAGTTCATCACCGCCAGTATGAACAAACCTGACAACCTGCCCACCATCAGTGACGTGGTCCTGGAAAAGGTAAGGGACTTTTGGAAAAAAAGCGTTGAAATTAAGCAGTCCTCCACTTCTTTAAACATTAACATTTATTTTTAACTTCAGGCAAACAAGACTCCGATGCGGCCTCCTGACCCAGCTCGCATGATGAATGTCGGTCCTGATTTTACCCCCTCTTATTTGGGGAACCTCGGAAGCAGATCGACGGGGGGACCCCGAGGCCCAGTGAGTGAAATGGACTCTTCAAAATCCCATGGATATGTGTTGACAAAGGTTTATTTTCTAACTTTTCCTTATATCTTTTCCCACCCCTCCTTTTAGCCACCGGGCGGGTCGGGCCACGTCGGGCCACGTCGGGCCACGCCGCTCCCAGCAGGGTCCGAGGAAAGACGCCAGGAAAATCTTCACCAGCTTGTCCCTCGGGGAAGACATACAGCTCAACAAGGCTGAGAAGGCCTGGAAACCCAGGGTAAAGAAGTCCACACAGAGCCACACCGAAGAGGTGGCCGAAGACGACGACCCCGAACAGGCGAAGAGTGCCGAGCTGTTCAAGCATCTGCGCAGTATCCTCAACAAGCTCACCCCTCAGAAGTTCCAGGACCTGATGAAACAAGTGCAGGATCTGACGATAGACACCGAGGAGAGGCTGAAGGGAACCATTGACCTCATCTTTGAGAAGGCCATCTCAGAACCCAACTTCTCTGTGGCCTACGCCAACATGTGCCGCTGCCTTATGGGGGTAAGTCGAGGGATTTTTGTGAAGATATTATAATTTCCTCCAATGTTGACATGTAAAACAATGCCCTTTTTGTCCTTTTTTGTATCCATATTATTATCAATGAGATGTAAAGCGTATACTAAATAATGTGTTTCTCCCTCAGTTGAAAGTCCCTGCCACAGACAAACCAGGAGTTTTAGTGAACTTCCGCAAACTGCTGCTCAACCCAGAAAGAGTTTGAGAAGGACCAGGATGACGATGAAATCTTTGAGAGGAAGCAAAAAGAAATGGAGGTTGCCAAAGAAGTAAGAAATGTGATCTTTTAACGAGACGGGTCTCAACCAACACATGTTTTCGTTGTTTCATCGGACTCAACTGATCATATTACTGAGTACAGTTTCCATTTGTTTCTGCCCCAGGGAGAGGAGCAAGAGCGCCTGAGAGTGGCGCTGCAGAACGCCAGAGACCAGGCCCGCCGCTGCTCAATGGGTAACATCAAGTTCATCGGAGAGCTCTTCAAGCTGAAGATGCTGACGGAGGCCATCATGCACGACTGCGTAGTGAAACTGCTGAAGAATCATGATGAAGAGTCTCTGGAGTGTCTCTGCAGGCTGTTCTCCACCATCGGCAAAGACCTGGACTTTGAGAAGGCCAAGGTAAGAAAAGCACAAACATTTACACATTCGGCTGCCCCGGCGTTTTTAATGTGCCACCGATTGTTAGTGATGGGTTCGAGGAGACCAGGGGCCGAAAACCATCGACCAGATCCACAAGGAGGCAGAGCTGGAGGAGCAAAAGGAAATGATGAAAGTCCAGCAGATTATGTCCAGAGGAGGAGGAGGAGGAGGAGGAGGAGGAGGAGGAGGAGGAGGAGGAGGAGGAGGAGGAGGAGGAGGAGGAGGAGGAGGAGGAGGAGGAGGAGGAGGAGGAGGAGGGGGTGGAGGTGGTGGAGGCAGAAGGGACATGGGAGGGAACATGGGGGGCCGAGGCTCTCACCCACAGGGGGGCCGCGGGACCAGCCAGCCTCAGGAAAGGGGCTGGATCTCTGTGCCCATCTCCAAGAACAGACCCATCGACACCAGCCTCATCAGCAAGATCACCAAGGTAATGTCCAGGTGTTAGTTTGCATTTTTGTAGTGGGTCAAATATCCTTGTTTTTTTATCATATCTTGGTTTTATTTGTGAAGTTGAAGTCAAAACGGTTGACATTTGACTCCTTTTTCGTTTTTTTATATTATAATGTCAAGTAAGTCTAGTCAAAATATTTCGTCATTTCTTTCTCCCACGCCGTGTCGTTGCCCTGTAGCTTTAACTCATTTACTCTGAGTCATGCTGACTGATATGAAAGACCTGAAATGGCGACACAGCAGAGGACATGAAGCTGCTGCTTTGACAATATTTTGTCTCCTTTTTTCTTGTCAAATGAAATTATGATTTTGGTTGATTTTATTTTCTAAACTACAATTAAGTCACTTGTTTTTTTTACCATATGACATGTTAATATTGTTACAGTTTTGACGTCAGTGCCAACTCGTCATCGCCTCGTTTTAGTCGAGGTCAACAAGCATCTTTAGTCATTTGTCATAGAACGTTCGTCTCTGAAATCCCCGTTTCAGGTTTTCACTTGAACTCAACACCTTGTCACCTGTCAGTAATTAGTGCGAATGCTGTTTACAGCATTCCACTATAGTACTTCAAATCTTTATTCTTCCCCTTAAACTTAAACTTATTTCAGCCAATACTTTGGCACTCCATAACTTCAGCTTATTTTCAACTACAGAAACCATTCAAATATTAAACTATTCAGCCTGAATCTATGGGAAACCTTCAACTTTTTAAGAATATTTCATACTTTTTGAAATATTCAGCTTTTTAAACTCTTTTTTTGACATTGAAGTCAATGGGAGATGTCTTCAAATCTACTTTTCCTACACTTTGCGCCAAATGCATCTCCTTCCACATAATTTCAGCCAGACACTTCATTCCAACTTTCAAATGATCACAATACCCTCAGCTATAAAACTTGTATAAGAATAATTTTGATATATTTTAAACTTTTTGAGATATTGGAATTAGTTTGGAGCTTAGCAGAGAGGCCTTTTTCAGATTTTAACATTAGAGTGGATGGAGCAGCTCGTTAAGTGTAGAGTGCTTTGATCTCAAAACAGAGTGCAGCGGTGCCTGAAATTCTCCCCCCAAAATATTTTAAACTTGCCATAATTCCCAAACCCTCCTCAGACATATTTTTTCATGAAAAACGTAGGAAAACCTCTCCTAGGTTGGAAAATAAAAAAAGATTAAGAAAAAATATTAAACATGAAGAGCATGAAGAGAGAAAAAATCCAGCTAGCTCCCAATTGATTCCCATGTTAAATTGTTCTGGATCTTTCATCAGAGCAGGGAGAAGTACACTTTAGACAAACTGCTCCCATCTCCACATTGTACACACAAAACCCAAAAAAAATACATATATCAGTTCATTGGGGTTCCCTGATGCTCACGGTCTACTCATTTTTTGATACAAAAATTGTTTCACATTAGCGGGACGCTATGGAGCTCAGGTATCCACCATCTGAAGCTTTTACGGCCGACAGGGGGAGGAGAATACAACGCTGTGTGTATTTATCGCTAAGCTAGCGGCTAAGCTAGCTGGACGCTACGGAGCCCAGCTATCCGCCCTCTGAAGCTTTTAGTGCCGACAGGGGGAGGAGAATGTCCCGCTAACGGTGTGTGTGTGTGTGTGTGTGTGTGTGTGTGTGTGTGTGTGTGTGTGTGTGTGTGTGTGTGTGTGTGTGTGTGTGTGTGTGTGTGTGTGTGTGTGTGTGTGTGTGTGTGTGTGTGTGTGTGTGTGTGTGTGTGTGTGTGTGTGTGTGTGTGTGTGTGTGTGTGTGTGTGTGTGTGTGTGTGTGTGTGTGTGTGTGTGTGTGTGTGTGTGTGTGTGTGTGTGTGTGTGTGTGTGTGTGTGTGTGTGTGTGTGTGTGTGTGTGTGTGTGTGTGTGTGTGTGTGTGTGTGTGTGTGTGTGTGTGTGTGTCGGAGCTCAGATGAGAGGGCTCTGATTACAGTACACTGTAGGAAACAGTTCTGAACTGTTTCCGCCAGTTCTTTCAGTTCGTCGTTCGCGAACAGCTTCTCTTTAGCTTTTGGCGGAAGGCGGCGACTCAAACAAACGAATCGTTTTGTGGGAGGAATCAGTTCATCTCGTTCACTATCACTTCAAAGATTCGTTCAAAAAGAACGAATCGTTCGCGAACGACCCATCACTATTCAGCACGACATGCGTTTCTCTTTACCCATGGATGCACAATAACAACGGACCATATCGCCTTACTGCCAGCCCACGGAGCTGTAATAATGGATATATTGCACATGTTTGCTGTAATTCATCATTTGTAAAATATTATACTACATGGGCTGTATGATGTAAATCGTGTACCGTAAATGTTGTATTAAATAAAGTTAATATTACCGACGTAGATTAACGTTCCTGTAGCTTCTTATTGCACTTGCAATTGTTTTAGTTACTTGTGGGCTACTTAACATGAATAATCACAGTTACTATCCTTTTACTCCATCACATTTCAAAAAGAAATAGGCTATTGTTATTTTAACTCCACCACAGTAATCCATCATCAGCTTTACTTTTTAGATAAAGTTTTAACTCACAATTGATCATAACAGGCTTCAACATATACATTTTTATATATTACCAAGTGGTTTCATGTACAACCCACGCAAGTATCATGCTAAATGAAGCTCTGTTGCTTGGATATCACTAGATCCTGATGGCAGCGTAATATAAAAGTACATAACGATTGATGTGTAACTTAGCATAATTTACTAGCTAGCCGCTAGCTGCTAGCTGCCGCCTCGTTAAAGAGCCTGTGACACGAGTTTCCCCCATCATCCAAACCCATCAATTTGAGTAAATATTGTCCCCTTGAAAACCGTTACTGAACTGATTTTGGATATTTGTACTTTGATAACCATTAATCTGCCTTCAATGTTGACCATTTTCTGGATCTTCTCCAAATGATGTGTGACGTCATTGCGGGCACAGCGCTCCAGCTGCACCGTTCAGGATCCCAGCATCTGCATGTAAACGCACGATGGCGCACACAGTAGCAAGCTCAGACAGTGATGATAGTTTAATTTTGAACGTATCTGAGAGCTCATATGAGGCTGAAGGATGATCGGTTTATGTTGTATCTGTTAGAAGTTTAGGAATTAGGTGCGTCAATATGGGCGATCATATGGTCATGTAGCCAGTGGTGGAATGGGACTAAAAATCATCCCGGGACTCTCGACCGGCCCACTTCGGTACCGCTAGTAAATTGTCAACGGGGGGAGTGGGGGATGTCAGGGGCGGCGGGTGCTGTAGATAGTAAATGTAAATATGTAAATATTTGTGTCACTGCGCATCCTGGTAAAATACAAATATAATGTATAATGTCTGTGTCTTTGACTTTAGCGCTGCTAGCCAGCTGTGCCCTGTACTACGAAGCCAGTTCAACAGACCCTGGATATGTTTGAGTAACAAACAAACTAACAACAACAAAGTAACACACGAGATCTCGCTAAGTGGTCCTACGACGCTGGTTATCAACTCGGTAAATCAAGCCAGGGTTTCTCTCTCCAGCTGAGAGCGCGTTCACGTCTAAGACACGAGTGGATCTGACTTTAATTACATTTGACTCGAGTGTTTCGTCAACATAATGTGTTGCTTAAAATAATACTTCTGCATACAGTAGGCTATGTGACACTGTAAGTGTTGCACGGCCAGATACGGCTCAGCTGACTCAGATAAGGAAATATATGATATATTATGATATTATATTATTATATTATATGATCGATGATCTGATTGATGATGTAATATGAATGATAAGTGCGACACGTTGGCGTCTTCTCTGCATACGGCAGTTTAAACTGTATTTCCTTTATCCTGTAATATGACTTGAGAGCTTTAAACTCCGCACACTGAGTTGATCTCTTTTCTATAGACGCCGGAGGCGGGCAGCGTCAGGTAAAAAAAGTTATTTAGCCTTCCCAAACCTGAGCCTCACGCGCCGCCTATGGGGGATGTGCTAGTGACTTATCCGACCGGCCCACTTCGGTACCGGCCCACGGGATTCGTCCCGATGACCAGTCCGCCACTGCACCCAGCCCACGTAAACTGTCAACGGGGGGAGCCTCGCTGCGGGGAAACGGTGGACCTAGTGTCCCGATCGGAGTGGGAATAATAATAATAACATCCGTGCATTTTATTAATTAATTTCCCCAACATTGTGGTAAAAAAAACACGTTTAATCCATGTTGGTGTACTACAACTACAACAAGCATCGGTTTGTTTTCTCATCAGGAAATGCAGACCGGCACAAACAAATGATTTTTAATCATCATCCTCACGATCATTTAATGTATCGTATGTTCGCCGCATTGACATGAAAGCACTAATAAATGTAGTTTCATCCACTTGAGTTTACAACTACAAAAATAATCGATTTGTTTTTATATCACATCCTACGGGAGGAAATTCAGTTGCTCTCACTACCGATTTGTAATCCTAATGTAATCATCGTCTTCACCACGATCATTTATGTTTATGTCGCCGAATTGACATGAAAGCACTGACACATATGAATATACTGTAGTCAACTTCATTAAAACGTTATTAACGTGCCTAAACTCAGTAATTCACCATTTCTACGCATGACAACACACTTTGTCCGTGCTTGGCTCTCTCGCTGCACAGTGAAGCGTTCCCGCATTGACGTCACTTCCGGCTTCCCCCAAAACTTCAAAATGAGTCGAAGGAATTTCCCCGCGATGTTCGAAATTATTGATATTTAACGGAACGGTATCGCTTTTTCTTTTTTAAACTGACGGTTCGAGATGACTAGTAGCCCAATATTTCATTGCACAACAGTTGTTGGGATGCTGTCACAGGCTCTTTAATATAAATCCAGTACCATGCTGTCATGAACGCACGGTGCTGTTACGTGTACGCAAATTCACGTGCTTAATGTGAACGAGCCTTTTGGGCGGCGTGGTTAAAGTTGCGCATGCTCTATGAGTGCACATACGGGTACTTCTCAGGCATGCCGGGTAATCTGTGACGTTTCGCTCTCTCAAAAGTTATTTATCATCATGCGCCATTGAGCAACTCTCCTGAGAGGCTTCTCAATACTCAAATTTCTCCTCGGTCCTCCGGTAGTGACCCGGAAATGAATTTCAGCGCGCCATTTTGAAGGACGTCTCATTTCTCTAAATGCACACCGAGGACCGAGGATCGAGCATCGAGGAGGCTCTCTGGAGGAGCTCTAACCGAGGATACACTGATGGTTCCTCCACGGCTCCTCCGCGGATGCATTTCCGGGAACGGTGGAGGCGTGACACACGGCCGGACTTATCTCAGCCAATGACAGCTCTGCATGCATCCCCTGGATATTATTTTAGAAACTGCTCTCATCGCAACGCGATGTTTACAGTGAGAACAGCTGTGAGGTCCTGCAGAAAGCAGAGCAGTGTGTAAAATATATCACTCAGTATAACAGGCATACATTATTCTCTTTGTTTGCTTTAGTTTAGTAGATATCTACAAACAAAGAGTCGATATTTTTCTAAAACCATTTAGTGCTTCACATAATAAAATACACAACGGCTGTAGCCTGATTATGCTTTAGGAGCTGTAGGCAGTGGTGTAGTGGGCGTTGGACGCGGGGGTACGCCGTACCCCCACTTATTTGGAGCATGATCTTTTTTGTAATAGTCTAATAAATATAAAAGCATTGCCAGTCTTATCAGTTGCAAGTGTGTATTTGTTATAATAATGACAAAAACATAATACATTTCACAGTAATTATAATAAAAAATAAAAACGATTTCCTTAAAGAATTATGATTAGTCATCACGCTCGTGACCCCGCGGCGAGCTGGGGGTGTGTCAGTGACACACCCACGGCCAGTTTACCGCCCGCCGATTTTGCGGCAGCTCTTTCCCTCAAGAACGCTAACGAAAAAGCTCTATAATGGCAGGCAACCATTTTTTACTTGACTTCTTTTCTCAAAAGAATATAATTCACAAGAAGAAAGAGTCTAGCAACACCGAAGCTACAAGTGAAGCTGCTACTAGTACTACAGTACATCATCAGAAGAGCCGCCTAAAGACGTGGATAATGCTAGCTAACGTGCACGTTAGCTGCGCTAGCAACGTTCCCCTGGCTAGCTCAAGCTCACCTTTCCCAGAGGTATGGACGGAGGAGATGTGGCGGAGGAAACAAGAGACATACCCGTGGATAGACTGCAAAGCTGGGAAACTGGGCTGCAAAGTTTGTTCATCCATATCTGATGTATCAGTCTTCAAAACGCAAGGTGTGTGTGTGTGTGTGTGTGTGTGTGTGTGTGTGTGTGTGTGTGTGTGTGTGTGTGTGTGTGTGTGTGTGTGTGTGTGTGTGTGTGTGTGTGTGTGTGTGTGTGTGTGTGTGAGAAAAAAAAAAGCAGCGCTGTCTGCTTATTTGCAATGTAGGCTAGGCCTAATCAGAATAATTTCCCGTCCAGATTCAATGTTTGCATTAGTAGGCTATATATATTTTTCGTTTTGTTTATTTAATAAGTTAATTTCAGGACAACTTTGGGAATTTTGTTTGTTTGTTATGAGTTTTAAATAGATTTTGAAAGTGGAGATAGAGAGAGAGAAAAGCAGCGCTGTCTGCTTAGTTGCAATACTGTAGTTTATGCAATTCAGCCTATACATTGTTTATGTAACGTATGCCAGTGTGTCCATGGTTTTGAGTCTGTGTGTGTCTGTTGAGCACAGCGCCGTCTGCTTTTTGCAGTACAGTAAGTAAAGTAGGACTAAGCATACCGGTAGTTTCTGTGGACCTGTCTGCCCGTTTTGTGAGTGCACTGCGCGCGTGCGCACTTGTTTGGGATGACCTAATTTAAAATAGTGTCCCCCCAGTAAAAAAATCCCCACTACACCACTGGCTGTAGGTGTGTGTGTGGTACAGTGTGTAGGTGTGTGTGTGGTACAGTGTGTAGGTGTGTGTTGTACAGTGTGTCGGTGTGTGTGGTACAGTGTGTGCGCAGATGCGGCGGACAGACGGGTCTCAGTTGGTTTGGTGTCCTCTGCTTACTTTTAATACTTGTAAATACAACTTTTGGCCCGTAATTTCAATTCCCCATTTCAGCGACCAGAGAGAGAGGGGGGGGGGATATATCCAGTCTCTGATTGTGTTACGTTATTATGAGGGTGCTCTCATACTTTAAATTGCATATATTTATATAAATATATTTGTGTGTGTGCATGTGTCCGCATCTGTAGCCTGGTATTGTCTCATTATACCGCACTCTCAATGAATTCAAGGTAAATATGTGGGGGAACAATGTTCAGATGATCTAACAGAGATTATAAAATATGACAAAACACTCGACAGCTGATGCAGCTGTTGCCACGTAATAATGAACGGACGTCGCTTTAATATGACCGCTCAGAGGAGAGGAGTTCTCATTTCTTTAAACGTCTGCTGCTTCCCCTCCTCTCTCCTCGGTCCTCCGCTCGCATCTCCTGTGGGCGGGACTAAGTCTCGAGGAGGAGAGTCGAGGAGGGGACATTTAAGAATTGAGAAGCCTCTATAGGAATGAATGAGGCCCCGCCTCCCACGCTGTATCCAGTTCTTATTATACATCCATTGTTTACACACACAGGTGTTTGTAAACATTCAATCACTACTACTTACATTTAATATCTTTATGTAACTCCTTCAGCCTAATTTCAGCTGCAGGAACCATTCAAATATCAAACTATTCAGCCTTTTCAACACATGATGGGAAACTTTCAACTTTTTCAAAATATGTTATAATTTTTAAAATATTCAGCTTTTTAAAGTCTTTTTTTAACATGGAAGTTATTGCAATACATTTGAGCTTTAATAATTAACACACACACACACCCTCTCTCTCTCTCTCTCTCTCTCTCTCTCTCTCTCAAACACAGGCACACACTCTTTCAAACACACACAGTCTCTCTCTCTCTCTGATTGTGAGTGGACCGGTGAGTATAGCAGAGCGATCGTTTAAAGTTTTACAACTTTTCAAACCATTGTTTACAATTCATTTTTCTCTGGGTGATAGTTTATGTCTTTGTGCATCACTTCGCCGACTTTGGTGTTTTTGGTGGTGTTGTTTGGTTGCACTGGTGAATTGTTTGTCTAATTGTTTGTCGAGCGGCTGCAGCTGCAGTCACGCCGCCAGGTATGGCGTTCCGTGGCAGCTGCGCTGTGTTAGAGAAGCTGACTCGCCAACACGCCATCAAGCTCTCTCCACCTGTCGGTGTGTCGGTGGAGGAGTGTGGTCTGGCTGTGGGGGCTGTGGTGGGATATGGCCAGACCCGGCGGCAGACATACGTCTCTGGGCGGGCATTTGATGTACCAGGGCGGGCCCACCCCGAAACTTACATTTCCCGGGAAAACTGAATTGTGAAGGAGCTGACATGCTGAAAACCCAACCCCTGCAGGGGGGTCTGGGGAGATTCTCCCCCAGGAGATTTTTTGAAATACTAACATAAAATACACATTCTGGTACTCTCTTGAGAAGAAAAATAAATAAATCTATTACTCCATGACATATTTTAAAAAATGAATGTCATTTCAGTTTGTTGTTACTTTGTTCTGAAAGCTGAACCTGCTGCTCCTCACAGAGAGAAGAGGGAAGAGGCTGTGAATGACTTTACATTGTGGATAAGGGTGGATAGCCCCCATTGTTCTGTGTGTCAAAATGAAAGACAGCCCATACATCAATCATCAAACCGTGGGGTCTTATTTAATTACGTGTTGATTTCTATCAACACGTAATGTTGTATCGATGTATATAGAGATTTACTACAGCAAAAATATTCTCCGTCGGGACTTCCTGCAACGACACCACGTCGTTATCTTGATTCTGATTGGCCAGAAGACATTATCAAAGATGTTCTATTGAGAAGACGATCACTTCGTGACAAAAGTTTTCAAAACCGTTTCTAGTCTTCGGTATTTCCAGACAAGTGGCTACTGAAATCAATCTTACTAACTGCTGTCTGTGCAATTTACTCCGCGAGTTGTCGGACTTTATTTAGCTTCCTTTAAAATCATTTTTCATGGTGGGGCTAAGCCATTTATTGGTATGGCTGTAGCCTACCCAAGTATACCCTGGCGCCGCCACTGAACATAATAATAAAACAATTAAAATGTTGTATTCAGCCCTGATTAAAACAGCGGGCCCAAATCCTGGATGGTCGAGAGGGGTCTGCCTGCAGACCTCCAGTGTCAGGACAGTTCCGGTGCAGACCTCCAGTGTCAGGACACCTCCACTGTCAGTACAGGAAGTGACGATTCTGACGAACACGTTTTTTCCCCCGCCCACCGAACGACTCGTCTGATGGTTTTTGCAAATTAGTAAGGTAAGGTGCGTGACCTGTTTGCACTATCCAAAACAATGAATGCAGTCTAAATGTATTGTTTCGCAGACAAAACAAAATGTATCGATATAATATATATATACTTGCAGAGCATATCATTTGCTTATCATAGGCCACCTATGCCGTTATTCTCTGATGCGTCTCAATATCATCAGCGGTAATAACAAAAAAGTTGATGGAGGCAATGTAATGCACTCGTTTACCGAGACATGGGAAACTGAGCACAAGTTTGTGATAAATGGAGACAAGCCGGTATGTCTTATTTGCTACGAGGCAGTGGCATGGTGTGAGAAACCTTAAGTAACCGTGTGTGTGTGCCGATGTACAAGCATGTGTTTTTGTTACGGAACTAATTTCTTTAATAAATTGTGCAATAGTTGTTCACAGCTAGTTATTAATTACGTTATTACTAAAACCAATAATATCGAATGCAGAGGCAATTGTGTAATGTGAAAAATATATATTTATATAGTCTTTTTACGTTGTTAGCTAAGTGTTTGTCAGTTCGGCTTTATTAAACGTTTGTGTAAAGAGGTTAGCAAGGATAGGTCTGCATGTGTTGTTGTTGGCAATGACACTGGTATCTTTTAAAAGAAGAGATAATGCAGATTAAAAGTGTGTCTATCGTTTCTGGCCGTTGTAGAATGTAATGTATAGTGAAATAAGTTGTTTTCACACTTAAACAGCGTGCAAAGACTGGCCGTATGAAGTATTGTTTTAATTGAAGTTTTAGTACTTTACATTTTGTAACATTTGTTCCTGTTTTTTGTAGATGCATCTTTCAATCCTCTGTGGCACTGCAAAGCCTGCCACCTCTGATGGTGTGTGTTGTGCATGAAAGAGGACCATATTGATCATTTTGATAGCGACCTGTTTAGATCTTCATACAGCTGTGTTTTTCCTTCTAGAAACCTTTCACAGTCAATACATCCTGGACCGTGGAAAGAGACGACTGGTTTGGTAATAGAGGTAATAGTATACCATTTGTATCATTTATATTCAACTGAAATGTCAAACTATAACAAAACAACTAAATGCTTTCTGACATGCTAGGGTTTCCCCAGGCAACTGTATGGGAATGACTGTGGCATCTTCATGTTGATGGTAGGCTACATTATTGGTCTGATTGAATTCTCTGTTGTTTTTAAGATAATAACATTAAATTATATATTTTCTTTCATAGTATGCCCTTTACACCATACTAGATGCACCCTATGATTTCACTATTGTAAGTTGATCTGGTCATTTAAAGTAAACTCAAAATCCCATTATGACATTTAATCTGACATACAGTGATAATATATTTCTTTCCTTTTTTAGACTGACATGCCAGCTTTGCGAAAATGGTGGTGTGTCATGCTAATGGAGAATTTCGACCTCGGAAGGTGAGACCACTAAAATGTTGACGTTAGATTAACTTTGAAATGGTTAAAAAACACAATGTTATACCAACAGTACCTGTATTTGTTTCTTTATTTAACCCTTTTTATTTGAGTCATGGCAAAATGTTTGCCCACTGGACAGAGAAATCTAAAGCCCTCCTGCGAGGTGAGGTGCCTCCAGTGTTCAGAATGAGGAAGAGGAAGTTGGATGACATCACGGAGGTCAGATTTGTATTGCAATCTATTTCATTTAAGTTGTGTTTGTATCTACTCTCACACTAAAGCTTCAATTTCATTATTTGTTTCACCACTCTATATTTAAATATATATGTATTTTGTCAATATTTACTGCATTTATTCTTCCTCGTGGTATCAGTATTTAGGACGATGTTGGAGGACAGTCCTTAAACTAAAGAATATGTTGAAAATAGCATACTTTACTAAAAGTATGGTAGTTCATGGCAATAGTCCCTTGTATTTTGTACATTTGAAGTTTTTTTGTTTTTTAGAAAGAGGAGCAACTTCAGCCTCATCCAGCTGATGTCTCAGTTGGGAAAGATGTGGATAAAACAATGGAAGCGGTAGGCTTGTTTACTAGTTATATACATCATATCCAAGGAGGACGCCCTTTCCTTGGGTTAGTCTGCCAAAAAGCTACTTAATGCTTAATATGTATCAGTGGGTATGATATATTTTCTCTTTTCCGTAGCCAACATCTAAGATCGTGCAGGACTGCAAGAAGGCAGCAGAATGGGTGGTGGCACACAAACATTTGTGCACCAGGGTGCATTTGCCCGATGCAGTGAGCATGGGGGAAGCACAACTAAGAGAGGCTGTCAAGCTTTGGGAGGAAAAACCTGACGAATGTAACGAGGATGAGATGGAGGCAATCTTGCAGCCATTCAAGTTTAGGTTTAAACATATGGAAGACATGTGGACCTTCTTAAACGAGATCAGAGACAAAAGAGGGTATCTGGCATTCTGTGAATGCATTTCTGTTTGAATAAAGGGCAATAGGAAGTTGGAACACTTTGTCAGTTTTTGTGTGTTTTGCTTTGTTTTGTTTTTCAATGAAGCATTTGATAATTCACCTTGATTATACCATGAACACCACAGAGGTATGTTGGTTTACTTTAAGATAAGCCTTTTATTGTCTCCCGCATCACACCACAAGGGCAATTTGGGAGTCCATCAAGGGGATCTAGCAGAAAAAATAACTACCAAATATGAAAATAATTGACATTTTAATACACAATGGAATCTAAAATGGATATAATTTATAGCAAATTGTTTAATATGCAGATTCTTAATCCAATAGTGCAGTAAAGGGAGAAATAAAGTATGTAGGAGTGAAGTGAAACAGTCTATTGTAATAGCAAACAGTAATTAGACTATAGAGCTGTAACATAATAAGTAACATAATTATACATAACATTTTCAGGCTTATGACATAAATAAGAGGCAAATAATTTTAAGAAAATAAATATGGTTTTAACTAACTTCTACTGCCCTCTTAAGTGGTGTCATGCTGACATAGTTAAAATATCTGGGTATGGGTCGCGTTTGCCATTCGATCAGTGAGGGGAGAAAAATGCAACAAAAATGGTCAAAATCCGTTAATATATGGATGAGTGGGGGGCGGGCTGGACACAGGCCGTGGGGGGACACCCGAGACCGGGCAATGTCCAAGGTAGAAACCGGGTGAAATAGCCCAAAAAATAATAAAACCGGGGAAAGTGGAAAAAAGTGTCCGAAAATAGGCACTCGTGAGGCGGGCAGAGTCCCCTGTCAACTCCCGTTACATTCCTCCATGGTGTCTTTTGAGCGAAAAACTTTTACGAGAACCAGGCTGGGGGGTCAAAAGGGCTTGACCAAGGCCGACCCAAAGTGCACGGTGAGCGGACTCATCACCTCCGTGATGAGTCTCCATTGTGATTCAGTGGGCGGGGGAAAAAACGTGTTCGTCAGAATCGTCACTTCCTGTACTGACAGTGGAGGTGTCCTGACACTGGAGGTCTGCACCGGAACTGTCCTGACACTGGAGGTCTGCAGGCAGGCTCCCATGGGATGGTCGGGCCCAAATCCTGGATGGGCGGGCCCGGCCCCATGGGGCCCGCCCATGACGCCGGGTCTGGATATGGCAGAGTTAAATCTGCCTCCCGCATGAACAGTGCAGTGGTTATTTTTTTAGACTGCACGGAGAAAGCTAACCAGCTGGTGGAGAGCGGGCTAGTGATTAAAGGGACGCTGTTACCCGTGCTACCCCTTGTCACTCCAGCTAAAAAAGTAATCATCTCAAATGTACCCCCGTTTCTGAGAAACGATTTGTTGGAGAGAGAGCTGGCTCGACACAGGCAGCTTGTGTCTCCCATTAAGTTGATCCCCCTGGGCTGCAAATCCCCGCACCTCAAGCACGTTGTGTCTTTTAGGAGACCGGTGCTTATGGTCCTGAAAAAAGATGAAGGGG
Organism: Pseudochaenichthys georgianus; assembly: GCF_902827115.2. NCBI lineage: Eukaryota > Metazoa > Chordata > Actinopteri > Perciformes > Channichthyidae > Pseudochaenichthys > Pseudochaenichthys georgianus. Next base: position 25,005,111 of record NC_047519.1, read on the forward strand.
AATTAAATCTGACTCAAGTATAAAATTGATGATTTTGTGTATACTGTCCATGTTACGTCTGACAGTTTGAGATGCTATGGTTGTGGAGCGGCAGGACACCAAATCCGCGTGTGCCCGGAGAGGGCGGGTGACACGCCCGGGGTGTCTGTAGAGGCTTCTCAATACTCAAATTTCCCCTCCTCAACTCCTCGACTCCTCGGTCCTCCGGTAGTGACCCGGAAATGAATTTCAGCGTGCCATTTTGAAGGACGTCTCATTTCTCTAAATGCACACCGAGGATCGAGCGTCGAGGAGGCTCTCTGGAGGAGCTATAACCGAGGATACACTGATGGTTCCTCCACGGGTCCTCCGCGGATGCATTTCCGGGAACGGTGGCGGCGTGACGCACGGCCGGACTTATCTCAGCCAATGACAGCTCTGCATGCATCCCCTGGATATTATTTTAGAAACTGCTCTCATCGCAACGCGATGTTTACAGTGAGAACAGCTGTGAGGCCCGTGCAGAAAGCAGAGCAGTGTGTAAAATATATATCACTCAGTATAACAGGCCTACTCTCTTTGCTTTAGTTTAGTAGATATCTACAAAGAGTCCATATTTTTCTAAGAACATTTAGTGCTTCACAATAAAATACACAACGGCTGTAGCCTGATTATGCTTTAGGAGCTGTAGGTGTTTTCATTTCATTTCAAACCTTTATTTAACCAGATTGGTCCCATTGAGATCATAGATCTCTTTTTCAAGGGAGACCTGCAGCATATAGGTTCCACATGAAACATGAAACAATAAGGACATTATACATTATATTTACAGGATACATAGTTATAGACAGTGCCCATTGTATCAGCAAGCATTTCATTTACCCTAGCTTTAAAGACATGCAGAGGAATGAGATTGCTCAGTTTGGGGGGGGGGGGGGGGGGGGGTATATCCAGTCTCTGATTGTGTTACGTTATTATGAGAGTGCTCTCATACTTTAAATTGCTTATATTTATATAAATATATGTGTGTCTGTGTGTGCATCTGTAGCCTGGTATTGCCTCATTATACCGCACTCTCAATGAACTCAAAGTAAATATGTGGGGGAACAATGTGCAGCTGATCTAACAGAGATTATAAAATATGACGAAACACTCGACAGCTGATGCAGCTGTTGTCACGTAATAATGAACGGACGTCGCTTTAATATGACCGCTCAGAGGAGAGGAGTTCTCATTTCTTTAAACGTCTGCTGCTTCCCCTCCTCTCTCCTCGGTTCCCCTCCTCGGTCCTCCGCTCGCATCTCCTGTGGGCGGGTCTAAGTATCGAGGAGGGGAGTCGAGGAGGGGAAATTTGAGTATTGAGAAGCCTCTTGTGTGACTACCCGATCCGTCACCCTGCCCGATCGGTTCTGCGCATGTGCGAGAGGGTCCGCCATGTTGGACAACTCCGGACGGCAACACCAGATGGACACTTGACACAGTGGCTTTTAGCAAAGCTCAAAAAGAAAAACCGAGAGAGATGAGTTATTGTTATTACAACGTGACTTCACTATTATTTAACAACTCTTTTTATTGGGTTCTTTTATTTGGGGTTAAGTACATTGTCAGAATAAGTGAGAAATAGATTTAACTTCTGTTAGACAGCTATCATACTGAATAAATATTTACTGTGAATGTATGCAAAAATGTATGGCATATGGCTGTCTAACAGAAGTTAAATTCATTCCTCACTTATTCTGACAATGTACTTAACCCCAAATAAAAGAACCCAATAAAAAGAGTTGTTAAATAATAGTGAAGTCACGTTGTAATAACAATAACTCATCTCTCTCGGTTTTTCTTTTTGAGCTTTTCTAAAAGCCACTGTGTCAAGTGTCCATCTGGTGTTGCCGTCCGGAGTTGTCCAACATGGCGGACCCTCTCGCACATGCGCAGAACCGATCGGGCAGGGTGACGGATCGGGTAGTGACAGTCTGAGCTCGCAGCCGGCCCGACGGTGCCTGCGGCAGAGCCGCTACAGATGGCCTTGGCCGCGGCCGGGCCGCCGGTGCTGGGGTCCGCGCCCGCGACAGAGCCGCTGCAGGTCCCTTTGTCCGCCGCCGGTGTCAGTACCAGATGTGTTCGGGGTACCAGATGTGTTCGGGTGTATTTCCGTCGCTCCCGTCATCCATCATATCCGTCGACTCACCTCCCTCTGCTGCCACACACCGGCCGTCTGCGGAACTGCAGCCGGAGGAACTCGGTACAGCTTGTTATGTGTGTGTACTTGTGCACATAAATAATGTTTCTAATTATTTACAATTAAAAAATATATATATTCTGCGTTACTTTAGCCAACACTTTTATAAGGCCACGAGATTAGATAATTACGAAATGTGTAGATAGAATACATATCTTTCAGGTTGTTATTTTGTCATTGTTTAATGTTTTATTTATCTTTTAGTATTTGTATATAGTATCTGAACTTTGGAGAGGAGTTGGGAGACACACAACACATCAAATCACATCTACAGATCAAGACGAAGCGAATGGAAGTACTCCTAGCGTGAACATGTTTGTGAAAACGTGTGCAAAGTCTCCGAAAATCCTAATAATAAGCTCATATTTGAATTCCCCATAAAAAAACCACATCATTCAGTAAAAACAAGGCCCCACTGATCATCTGCTCCCTGATCTCTCTGCGAATTGAAAGTACTTATTGCCGGAGATCGCATGCTGTGGTTTTATTAAATGTGCCAAGTGCTAGGACTGTCTTATGGAAGAAAGCTTTCAGATGTGCAGCTCCACTAACATGGAACAGTCTGCAAAAAGAATGGAAAATTACCAAGCTAGTACCACTACATGTTTTTAAAGCTTGGTTGGATGCTACACAATCAGATGCTGTTGGCACCTGTACATGTGGATAGATATGTTGTTCTGTTGTTTATGTTTTGCCTTTGATGTTATTCCATCCCATTTATCTCAACTCAAGTTAGTATTAAATGCAGACAACTCCAAACTCATGATATTCTCAAATGGCAAAAAGTTAACTTCTTTTCTCCCCAACATTTGTACTGTTCAAGGGACTGATATTTACATTGAAAGGGTCACTACATACACATATCTAGGTTTTATTATTGATCAGAATTTATCTTTCAAATCACACACTGAAAATGTTGTTTTAAAAATTAGGTTTCTCCGTTCAGACAAGGAAACATTTGATTTCTGCAACGTTTTTACCAGTATTGGATTCAGTATCTGCTTTAAATGAATGTCTCTGACCAGTGCCTAAAGAGTTTGGATACTGTGTACCATTGAGCATTGTTTTATTACATATATATATTGTGAGTTTGGAATAAATATGCACTTTATGAAAATTATTAGTTGGTTACTGTTAGTAAAAAAACAGTAAGGTTAATACTGGATGTTTGTTACACTTGGATATGTTTTCATTGGACATTCAATTCAATGCCTTTATTTATCCAGTTAAAATCCCATTGATATCAATGATATCTTTTTCAAGGGAGACCTGCAGCAGTAGGTTCCACATGAAGACATACAAACATAAACAACAGAACAACATATCTATCCACATGTACAGGTACCAACAGCATCTGATTGTGTGGCATCCAACCAAGCTTTAAAAACATGTAGTGGTACTAGCTTGGTAATTTTCCATTCTTTTTGCAGACTGTTCCATGTTAGTGGAGCTGCACATCTAAAAGCTTTCTTCCATAAGACAGTCCTAGCACTTGGCACATTTAATAAAACCACAGCATGCAATCTCAGGCAATACGTACTTTCAATTCGCAGAGAGATCAGGGAGCAGATGATCAGTGGGGCCTTGTTTTTACTGAATGATGTGTTTTTTATGGGGAATTCAAATATGAGCTTATTTTTAGGATTTTCGGAGACTTTGCACACGTTTTCACAAACATGTTCACGCTAGGAGTACTTCCAGTCGCTTCGTCTTGATCTGTAGATGTGATTTGATGTGTCGTGTGTCTCCCAACTCCTCTCCAAAGTTCAGATACTATATAAAAAGTACTATATAAAAAGGTAAATAAAACATTAAACAATGACAAAATAACAACCTGAAAGATATGTATTCTATCTACACATTTCGTAATTATCTAATCTACTGGCCTTATAAAAGTGTTGGCTGAAGTAACGGAGAATATATATATTTTTTAATTGTAAATAATTAGAAACATTATTTATGTGCACAAGTACACACACATAACAAGCTGTCCCGAGTTCCTCCGGCTGCAGTTCCGCAGACGGCCGGTGTGTGGCAGCAGAGGGAGGTGAGTAGACGGATATGACGGATGACGGGTGCGACGGAAATACACCCGAACATATCTGGTACCCCGAACACATCTGGTACCTACACCGGTGCTGGGGTCCGCGCCCGCGGCAGAGCCGCTGCAGGTCCCTTTGCCCGCTGCCGGTCCCTTTGCCCGCTGCCGGGCCGCCGGTGATGGGGTCCGCGCCCGCGGCAGAGCCGCTGCGGGTCCCTTTGTCCGTGGCCGGGCCGCCGGTGCTGGGGTCAGCGCCCGCGGCAGAGCCGCTGCCGCGGTCAGGGGCAGAGCCAACGGTTTCACGCGTGGAAAGCACACAGGCAGCCGGTACACACAGTATCACACATACGGACACTCAGGTCACACAGGAAGCAGATAGTGAGCACACTGCAGCCAGAGTGGCTGAGTCTGTTCTGGAGGATGTGGTAATGGATGAGGATTTATTAAGGTTACCTGTTAAAAGAAAAAATGAACAAGTGAGCAAAGGAAGTGTGACTCAAAAAGGGAAGGTGTCAAAGAAGGAGTTGCTGTGTTCCTCCTCTCAGCCAGAGGGAGTCCCAGAGGACTCAGAGGACAGTGACAGCGAGTCATTCTTTGACATCGTTGAGGTAGCAAAGGGAGAGGAGTATTCTATCCAGAGGATCAGATCCTTTCTGGCGGAAACTAAGGGGTGGAGGGGGGTAAAGTTAGAGGATTTTTTTGCTGATGTGCAGATATTTCACAATGCTGCCAGGGTTCTCATGCGGCGCAAAGAAGCTTTAGGGGAACCTTTCTTCAGTGGCCCAGAGAAGGCTCGTTTAAAGAAGATACTTCAGAGGATTAGAGAGGAAACTGCAAAGAATTATGAATAAGTACATCTTGGTTTTATTTTTTATTTTTTATTTATCTTCAGCCAGGTTTTTGATTTTGTTAGGATGCAACTATAATTTCATTATGAGTGACATAAAGCTGGGCTCTTTAAACATTAACGGTGCTCGAGGGGATGCTAAGAGAGCATCTTTATTTACTTTATTAGGAAACAAGAATTTAAATGTGACGTTTCTCCAGGAAACTCACAGCACTGCTGAGAACGAGAGTGACTGGAGGAGGGAATGGGGGGGGGGAGGGCTTCTTCAGCCATAAGCGCAGCAATAGTGTAGGGGTTGCCATTCTCTTTGCGAGGGGCTTTACACCCTTCTCCTGTGCGGTCGATGAGGTCATCCCAGGACACTTGCTCAAAATAAATGCTGAATTTGAAAAAGTTAAAATATGTTTTATATATATTTATGCTCCCAGTGTGGGCGCAGAGAGGCTTTTGTTCTTTGAGAAACTGATACACACTCTTAGCACCTGTGATAGTGAGGAGTATCTGTTCCTGGGGGGTGACTTCAACTGCACAGAGAACCCTGTGCTGGATAGGAACCACCAGGAGATGTCTTCCCTCGTACAAGTATCAGTTTTTATTAATCATGTTAAGTGTAATAGTGCGTATTGGCACTTTAATGCTTCTCTGTTGGCCGACAACCATTTTAAAAATGTTTTTAAATTCTTTTGGGAAGACTACCGTTTATCTAAGAGAGAGTACAATTCTCTTCAGCAGTGGTGGGATGTAGGTAAAGTGAAGATCAAGCAGCTTTGCCTGCAGTACACTTTCAATGTCACAAAGGACATGGCTAGATCTCTGAGAGCTCTGGAGAGAGAAGTGGTGGAGCTGCAGGGATTGGCAGACTCCACAGGAGAGCGAGAACATGTTGAAGTTTTCAAAATTAAAAGCTCAGCTCTGTCTGACCTGCTGGGGTTTTCTGCTCTGGTCAGATCTCGTTTTCAGAACATCGTGAAAATGGATGCTCCCTCTCACTTGTTCTTCGGTCTCGAGCGTAAGAATGGTCAGAGGAGGCTGATGCACTCCCTGCGATCCAATGCTGGGCAGCTGCTTCAGGAGTCCGCCGACATTCGTCAGTGTGCTGTGGAGTTCTACAAAGAGCTCTACAGAACAGAGTTCCAGGCCGAGCCAGAGGTGGCGCAGTCGTTCTATGAGGGCCTTCCTAACGTCCCTGAGGAGGACCATGCTGAGCTGGAGGTGGAGCTCTCTGCCCAGGAGCTGCAGGAAGCCCTGCAGAGTGGGAAGGCTCCTGGCATAGACGGCCTGCCTGCAGACTTCTATAAGGCTCTCTGGCCAGTTATAGGTGACGACCTGCTGAGTGTGCTCAGAGACAGTCTAAGTAACGGGAGGTTGCCTCTGAGTTGCAGGAGAGCTGTGCTCACTCTCCTTCCTAAGAAAGGAGACCTGCAGGAGATTAAGAACTGGCGTCCTGTGTCTCTACTCTGTACCGATTACAAGCTGCTTTCCAAAGTGTTAGCGACGAGGCTGAGGAAAGTGATGGAGCATGTCGTTCACGTAGACCAGACATACTGTGTACCCAGCAGGTTGATAACTGACAACGTGACTCTAATTCGAGATGTTTTGGACCTCTCCGGTTCATTGGGCTGTGAGCTTGGTCTGATTTCTCTAGACCAAGAAAAGGCTTTTGACCGAGTTGAACACCAGTACTTGTGGCAGACGCTGGAAGCTTTTGGGTTCAGCTCTGGTCTCATAGCCAAGATCCAGGTCTTGTACAGGGACATTGAGAGTGTACTGAAGATAAACGGTAGTTTGTGTGCTCCTTTTGAAGCTCAGAGAGGAGTCCGACAGGGCTGCTCTTTGTCCGGGATGCTCTACTCCCTGGCCATAGAGCCTTTTTTACACCGGTTAAGGTCAAAGTTACAGGGTTTTTCTTTTCCTGGCTGTAGGGATGTTTTTAAATTGTCTGCTTATGCGGATGACATAATGGTCTTTGTTAAAAAACAAGATGACATCAATGTTTTAACTGGAATTGTGAGCAATTTTTGCAAAATCTCATCTGCTCGAGTCAACTGGGGGAAAAGTGAGGCTTTAGCAGTAGGAGAGGGCAGCATTGACAGCTTGTTGTTACCTGGGGGCCTTGGTTGGAAAAGGGCAGGGTTAAAGTACCTGGGTATTTATATTGGTGATGACACGTTTTGTTTAAAAAACTGGGACGGGATTATAGAGAAAGTGGAAGGCCGGTTAAAGAAGTGGAAGTGGATCCTTCCCAAACTTTCTTTTAAAGGGCGTATCCTTATTTTAAATAACCTTGTTTCCTCCATGCTGGCTCACCGGCTGGCGTGCACCGACCCACCCGTAAACCTGCTGTCCAGGGTGCAGGCTCTCATGGTGGACTTCTTCTGGGACCGCATACACTGGGTCCCTCAGAGCGTCCTGTTCCTGCCAAAGGAGGAGGGGGGACATGGCCTGGTTTACCTGGCAAGCAGAGGGGCGGCTTTCAGGCTCCGGTTCGTCCAAAGGTTCCTGACTGGACCTGCTGACCTGGTCTGGAGACCCGTAGCTCGGGCCTTATTGGAGCGCTGTGGTGGGCTGGGTCTGGCTGAGTCGCTGTTCCTAATGGACCTGAAAGGATTACGCCTGAACAATCTCTCGGGGTTCTATGGAGGTCTCTTCAAGGTGTAGGGACTACTCAGAAAAGAGAGACCAGAGTGCTGTGGCTCACTGTTCTGGCTCCTCAGAGAGCCGGTGGTCCGTGGATCTCGGTTTGTGTGTGGAGTAGGGCCTTCTCTACAACAGAGACTCTGTGAGGAGAAGATCCTCACGCTGGGCCAGGTGGTGGAGGTGTGTGGGCCCCGTCTGGACAACGCTGCAGGCCTGGCCTCACGTCTGAGCCTCAGGTCAGTCCGGGTGGTCAGCCTCCTGCTGCAGAGCTGGAAGCAGCAGCTCAGCCAATCAGAGCTGGCGCTGATCGCTGCTCACTGTAACGGACTGAAGTCTCCAAATGACAATGACTCTTTTCCAGAGATGCAATGTTTTCCTGATCTCAGTTGTGAGGGTTTTTTGTTAAAGTTGGACAATGTTACTGATTTTAAGTTTAGCACCATGTCCAACAAAACATTTTATTATTTGGTGACAAAGGTGCTAAATCAGAGCAGACTCCAAGAGCGAGTGGACACGCGGTGGAGAGCCCACCTGGGCCTGACGGAGGCTCAGAGGCCTGAGTGGAGAGCGCTCTACAAGACTCCGCTGACTAAGAGGGGTGGGGACCTCCAGTGGAGGATCCTCCACGCTGCGGTAGCTGTTAATGCTTTTGTTTCAGTGATCAACCCTACAGTGTCTGACGCCTGTCCTTTCTGTGAACAGAGGGAAACCATTTTTCATTGCTTTACAGAATGTGGTCGACTCCTTTGTCTTTTTCAGTTACTCACTCAGATGTTGTTTTTGTTTAATGTTAATTAATTTAAGACAATGTTCATTTTGGGTTGTCGGTACAGCCAGAAGCAAAAGTGCAAAAGTCAGCTTTTGAATTTTTTGTTGGGGCAGGCTAAAATGGCCATCTCCCTCAGCAGGAGGAATAAAGTTGCGGAATCATTGGATACCGATGCAGTTTTGATTTTCAAGCGGATGGTTAAAACAAGACTGAAAGCGGACTATGGTTATTTTTGCTTAACCAAAAATGTGGGAGAATTTGAGGCCATGTGGTGCTTTAAAAATGCTTTGTGTTCTGTGGAGAATGAGGATCTTATTTTCAGTAGTTGTCTGAACTGAGAATGTGTGTCTGTTTGGTCATTTGATTTGTGAATAAAAGTGGTTTGAAAAATCAAAAATCTCTCTCTCTCTAGAGATATCTCTCTATATATAGATATATCTATAGATATATCTATATATCTCTATAGAGAGATATAGATATATCTATATAGATATATCTATATAGATATATCTCTCTATAGAGATATCTATATAGATATATATCTCTATAGAGATATATCTCTATATATATCTCTAGAGATATATCTATATATATAGATATATCTCTATATATATCTCTATATATATATATATATATATATTAGGGCTGTCAAATTAACGCGTTAACGCAAAAAAATAACGCCACTAATTATTTTAACGCGATTAACGCATGTGTATTTTTTTTCCTCGGCCGCCCCGTAGTTTCAGAGAGCATCAAGTTTAAAATACCATCTGCTGACAGCCCCGCTCCTGCCGCCCGCTTGCAGCAGACCACACTTCCACGCTCACCGGCAGGCACCGACTGGCCAACGGGAGGACCGGGAGGGTGTGTGTGGCCCGAGCGAGAGAGAGACCTTACGTGCATTGTTGTTGTTGTTAGCATCTGGTGCTAGCTAGCTGCGCTAACGGATATAAGGAGCTGTTTAAATGAAAACAGCAACCTGATCTCACCAGAATGCGTGACTCCACCAGACTCCTTAACACTGCATTGCGTGGTGGACTCACAAACTTTGTTACATTTACGTGTCTGCACCACGCAAACAACCCCAATGTAAAGTGAATGAGGCTCTTTTGTCGTGGTGCACACACGCATTTCTACAACGTCCTGCAGGGAGCTTTTATTCTATAAAACGTTTTTAAAATCTACTTTATAGCTTGTAGTAACTCACGGGAGGCTTCTTTTATTTTATTTGTATTCATAATAATTTTTATTTTTCGTCAGAATGTATTATGGTGCATTATTTACGATTTTTTGTTCTCAAAAAACAGTGCATTGTGTGTAATACAACTTTGATTTTTATTAGATTAGTTCGTTTTTAAGGAAGGCCAGAGCTTCAGCTGTGTCCAATAGATTGTTCCCTTTAGTTAACGTTTTTTAAAAGAACATTATATTCCTATTTGATCATGTCCCCTTTATTGTATTACGGAGAGCAATGTGAGCGTCCATTCCCATTGGACAACGGAGGATTTTACACCCGGAAGTAAGTATTCCCCTTACTGTCGATTGATTTTACAGTGATATCTGCATTACTCATCAACTCAAAAACACCAGATTATCCTTGTGGATTACACAACATTGATTGGTTTAAATTGTGTACAATGCTTTTGTATTTTTCCCCTTCGATTCGGAGAAACATATGTGTTCAGTTTAGGATGGCCGAAGACACTACACTACCCAGAATCCTCAGCTATCGTTTGGGACTCCACCATGTGCTTTGCTTGACAAACCCCGTGATTTGTCCTCAACCTCTGTGATTGGATGTTGGAGTGGCAGTGCGCGAAGTTTACGCTGAGCGACAAACAGCATTTTGAAATGGAATGAAACCCATCGACGGCACACTATTCAAAACAGGAATCGAACGTCTCCTACCCCCCCCCCCCCTTAGGTCACAAAAAAAATACAAGAGGATATCACAAAAGCACAGAAATACAAAGAAACACTGTGTTGCACCATGCACATTGGGCTGCATGACCATTCACACGCCAAAGGAGACAATCACTTATCATTGCATTATAACTGTCCAGTCTCAATAGTAGCTACGACGTACATTAATGAGTAATAGAATTGTCTAATCCCCTAAAGAAGGAATCGAATTAACAAAAGAGAGAATAGGATCCCAGGTTTTACTACATTTATCAGAGCATCCCCTTATACTATACTTAATGTTCTCTAAGTATAAGAAAGACATTAAGTCCTTCAACCACGACTGAGAAGATGGAGGTTTCTGGTCCTTCCACTGCAGTAAAATACGTCTGTGGGCTACAAGTGAAGCAAAAGCAATAACATTTCTCTCCTTGTTAGTGAAACTAGAGAATTCCTCAGGGACACCAAAAATAGAAATGAAAGGGCTAGGAACCACCGGCTTATTGAAGGCCTTTGAGAGTGTATCATAAAAAGAGGACCAGAATGAACCCAGCTTTGGACAGGAGAAAAACATGTGTGTGTGGTTGGCCGGAGAAAGAGAGCATCTATCACACATCTCACTTGTGTCAAACAGTTTGCTGAGTCTAACTTTGGTCAGGTGTGATCTGTGTAGGACCTTAAACTATCAGTGTCAGTCTGGCGCAAGATGAAGTAGAGTTGACTCTGTCTAGGGCCCCCTGCCACCATTCATCTGAAAAGGTAGCCCCAAGCTCCTTCTCCCAGATGTTCCTAGTCGCTAAAGGAGATGATAGTGCTGATAAGATTAACTTCCCCACGGCTGAAATTACTCCATGTACAGGGGTCAATAGAATTGTATCAATGAGAGAATTAGGTGGTTGATGAGGAAAATTGGGGAAGTTACAACGAGCAAAGTCTCGGATTTGAAAATATCTAAATAACTGAGAGTTTGGAAGGTCAAATTTAGTCTTGAGAATATCGAAGGAGACAAAAATGTTATCAACAAAAAGTTGTTTGAAATAAACCAACCCTTTCTCCTTCCACAAAGAGAAAATTGGGTCAAGAGATGAAGGAAGAAAAATATGATTATTACAAATGGGCATTAGCAGGGAAAGGGAAACAATTTTAAAGTGGCGTCTAAATTGCCTCCAAATCTTTACAGTAGATTGTACAATTGGGTTGGATACGCATTTAGCAGGATATGATTTTAGGGGGGCACAAATTAACGACGATAAAGAGATAGAGCCACAAGTCCGCGCTTCCATCTGGCACCAGTCTGTAATGGGGGAGTTGTGCCAAGTGTGAATCTTTTGAATATTGGCCGCCCAATAGTATGCCAGAAGGTTAGGTAGAGCAAGGCCACCATCTTCTTTAGCCCTTTGTAGGACAGAATATTTTACCCTTGGGGTCTTTCCTGCCCAAATAAAAGATGAAATAGTCTTGTCTAAGTCCTTAAAAAATGATTTGGGGAGGAATAATGGTAAACATTGAAAAAGGAATGAGAATCTTGGAAGCACATTCATTTTGATCGAATTGATTCTACCTACAATCGACAGAGGGAGAGAGTTCCAGCGCTGTAGGTCAGATTTAACCTCCTTCACCAACTTCAAAACGTTATGCTTATGAAGTGAGGGGAGACTATGTGAAATATTAATGCCCAGGTACCGGAAACCAGAGGAGGCCAAATGAAAAGGCAGACTCTGGGCCGGAATCTGTTTTGCCGCAAGATTAAGAGGGAAGCATTCGCTCTTACTGATGTTCAACTTGTATCCCGAAAAGGAACCAAACGTTTGTAAAACGTCACGAATCCTGTTAATACTGGCCGTAGGGTTCGAGACATAGAGCAGCAAATCATCTGCGTACAGCGAAACCCTGTGTTCAACCCCATTCCTATAGATACCTGTAAAAGCTGGTGAGTTTCTGAGAACGATGGAAAGTGGCTCGATTGCAATTGCAAACAGTAAAGGCGACAGGGGACAGCCTTGGCGGCAACCGCGTTGTAAGGTGAAAAATTTGGAATGAGTGGAGTTGGTAGTCACACTAGCTGTAGGAGCACTATACAATAATTGAATCCATGAAATATATCTTTGACCAAAACCAAACTTGTCAAGAGCTGAAAATAAATAACCCCACTCCACTCGGTCAAAAGCCTTCTCCGCATCCATAGAGATTACCATTTCAGCCTCTTGTGTGCTAGACTTAGACATTATAATATTAAGGAGGCGACGAATATTTGAGGACAACTGTCTACCCCTTATGAAGCCAGTTTGATTACCCGAAATAATGTTTGGTAGACAGGGGTCCAGACGGCTAGCCAGGGTCTTAGCTAATAGCTTTATGTCAGAGTTGAGCAAACTAATAGGTCTCCAGCTGCTACATTCTGCTGGATCTTTGTTTTTTTTTGGAATGAGTGAAATTGATGCTTGAGTTACGGATGGAGGAAGGGACCCACGCTCTAAGGAGTCGTTGAACATGTCCAATAGCAAGGGAGCCACTTGATCAGAGAATTTCTTTAAAAAGTCAGCTGGGAAGCCGTCCGGGCCCGGTGCCTTGCCATTCTGTATTAATCTGAGACTGTCTGTAACCTCCTTTAAACTGAGTGGAGCATCTAGATTCCTTTTACTTGTTTCGTTGATCGTAGGGAAGTCCAAATTATCCAAAAATTGTTTCATTAAGATGTTGTCAGGTGGAGCCTCTGATTGGTAAAGATTAGAATAGTACGAAGCGAAAACATTATTTATCTCCTTTGGGTCTGTAACTATTGTATGGGGGGATTTGCGAATTTGTGTAATAAAACGTGAGGCCGATGACGCTTTAGTTGTAACGCTAGCAGTCGGCTGGCCTTGTCCCCATATTCATAATAGGTACTCTTTGTGCGCCTTTAAACAAACTCTGCTTTGTTTGTGGAAATAAGATCAAATTCAGTTTGGAGCTTGAGTCTCTCCGTCTGAAGAGCAGGACTAGGAGAAGAGGGGTTCTGTCTGTCAATTTGTCGAATTGCTTCCATCAGCTCAAGTTGTCTCTGTATTTGCTGCTTATGTTCCCTGGCACTGTAAGAGATAATCTCACCGCAAATTACCGCTTTACAGGTTTCCCACAGGAGGGAAGGAGAAGTCGAGTCAGATTTGTTATTTAGGATAAAGAGTCTAATTTTCTCAGAAATAAATTCGCAGAATTTATTAGAAGATAATAACCCAGTATTCAATCTCCAATTTGAGCGCTGTCCACTTTTAGGAAGCAATTCCAAGTCTAATAAAAGGGGGGCATGGTCTGATATGACTATTGCTGAATATTCACATAATTTCACTGAAGGAAGATTTTGTCTAAAAAAACATAATCAATGCGAGAATATGTTTGATGAACATGGGAGTAGAATGAAAACTCTTTTGCTGTTGGGTGGCTGAATCTCCACGTATCCACACAACCGATTTGGTCCACAAGTGACATAAGAGCTCTAGCCGTACTAGATGGGGTTAGGTTTTTTGGCTTGGATAAATCAAGGGCAGGATTAACAACCAAATTAAGATCTCCCCCCAAAATAAGGTGGTGTGAATCCAGGCATGGGATTAATGAGAATAAGGATGTCATAAAATTAGGACAACTCCAATTAGGGGCATAGACGCAAACCATAATAACAGGAATTTGGAGCAATACACCCACGACTATAATGTAACGCCCATTTGTATCAGAAATACACTTTTCTAAAGAGAACTGCAGTCGTTTGTGTAGTAAGATTGCTGTACCTCTGGAACGGCTATTGAAGCTGGAGTGGAACACTTGTCCGACCCAGGGTTTCCGCAGTCTGGTGTGGTCACAGACACGCAGGTGGGTCTCCTGCAGAAAAGCAATGTCCGTCGTCATATCCTTAAGATGTGAAAATACTTTGGCTCTTTTAGTAGGCCCGCCAAGTCCTCTGACATTCCAGCTTGTAAACCTGATTGATCCTTGCATTGCTCTCTGTCTTATATCAGCCATAGAGCATGAGCCACAATATCAGCCTTTGGAATAATATGATGAAATTATGAATTAGCCAGTAGGCTACAACACAGAGCAAGGTAACAACTTCAAATGTGTTATAAAGATGGGCACCAAAGAAAAAAGTTCCTCCCGTATTGAGAAAAAAGAGAAAGAAAGAGAAAGAAAAAAACACACACAAAAAACACAACCCAACGAGATCAGATGTCTGAATCTCTAACAAATCCCTACAACCTTGCCCTAAACTCATCCTGTAACGTAGATGAGCACGCAGGAAATGTTCTGCACACCTCCGGTTAACTACGGTGTAGTTGGCTTCCCTTCAAAATGTATAATTATCACATATACAACCCCATCTGATTTGCAGTCATTCCCCAGTCCACACCCCCATAAACGAGACAGCAGTGACCTCTATTGGCCTAGCAGGGAGCTGCAAGCAATGTCTAATTTAACGTTCATGTCCGTGTAGCTTCAGCTCGGTTATAGAAATAAAAATAACTTAAGTGAAAAACAAGATTCAGAGGGGGTATGTGGACAGAATCCTCCTGATCATTCACTTACTGCTATGAACCTGGTAGAAACGCTCTGCCTCTTCCGCGGAGTCAAAAATGCGAGTCTGTCCGTTAATAGTAACAGGTGGGCTGGGTAGAGTAAGCCGAAGCGTATTCCCTCCTTGTAGAGCTGCGACTTCACTTTGTTAAAGGCGGCCCGCTTCTTGGCGAGTGTGGCGCTGAAATCTTCAAAGATCCTGATGGGATTACCTTGGTACGAGACATCCCGGGATTTCCTAGCCCACAGCAGCACACGTTCCTTCTGGGCATATTTATGGAGGTGGACAATGAGGGGCCGGGAACCTTGCGGCGGTTTCGGAGCCAGACTGCGATGTGCACGGTCTAGCTCCAAGGTATCCAGCTGAGGGTCTCCGACCATCTTCTTGAACAGTGTAGTCATGAAGAGACGAGCATCATCCCCCTCCATTCCTTCTGGAATGCCAATCACACGGAGATTCTGTCGTTTGGAACGTGAAACCAGAGAGGCTTCTCAATACTCAAATTTCCCCTCCTCAACTCCTCGACTCCTCGGTCCTCCGGTAGTGACCCGGAAATGAGCGCCATTTTGAAGGACGTCTCATTTCTCTAAATGCACACCGAGGATCGAGCGTCGAGGAGGCTCTCTGGAGGAGCTCTAACCGAGGATACACTGATGGTTCCTCCGCGGATGCATTTCCGGGAACGGTGGAGGCGTGACGCACGGCCGGACTTATCTCAGCCAATGACAGCTCTGCATGCATCCCCTGGATATCATTTTAGAACCTGCTCTCATCTCAACGCGATGTTTACAGTGAGAACAGCTGTGAGGTGCAGAAAGCAGAGCAGTGTGTAAAATATATATCACTCAGTATAACAGGCCTACTCTCTTTATTTGCTTTAGTTTAGTAGATATCTACAAAGAGTCGATATTTTCTAAGACCATTTAGTGCTTCACATAATAAAATACACAACGGCTGTAGCCTGATTATGCGTTAGGAGCTGTAGGTGTGTGTGATACAGTGTCGGTGCGTGTTGTAGTGTGCAGGTGTGTGTTGTACAGTGCGCAGATGCGGCGGACAGACAGGTCTCAGTTGGTTTGGTGTCCTCTGCTTACTTTTAATACTTGCAAATACAACTTTTGGCCCGTAATTTCAATTCCCCATTTCAGCGACCAGAGAGAGGGGGGGATATATCCAGTCTCTGATTGTGTTACGTTATTATGAGAGTGCTCTCATACTTTAAATTGCATATATTTATATAAATATATTTGTGTGTGTGTGTGTCTGCATCTGTAGCCTGTTATTGTCTCATTATACCGCACTCTCAATGAATTAAAAGTACATATGTGGGGGAACAATGTTCAGCTGATCTAACAGAGATTATAAAATATGACAAAACACTCGACAGCTGATGCAGCTGTTGCCACGTAATAATGAACGGACGTCGCTTTAATATGACCGCTCAGAGGAGAGGAGTTCTCATTTCTTTAAACGTCTGCTGCTTCCCCTCCTCTCTCCTCGGTTCCCCTCCTCGGTCCTCCGCTCGCATCTCCTGTGGGCGGGACTAAGTCTCGAGGAGGGGAGTCGAGGAGGGGAAATTTGAGTATTGAGAAGCCTCTCGTGTCTTCCACCGCCAGCTGCAATCTGTCATTCACCTGATTAGTGGTCTCCAACTTGGATTTCAATACAGCCACCTCTCGCTCCAGAGTAGTGATTCCATCTGAATGAGCGCTGAGAGCTGTTTCCATTCCGGTGATGGTGGCAGTATGTGTAGCCACGGTGTCTGTGATCTTTTGAAGAGAGGCTTGGATTGGGGCCAGGGCGGTGTTCATGGAAGCGGTAAGTTCACCTGTTACGTCTTTACGCAGTTTCTCAAGCTCTCCGACTAGCATATCGAGTGTTAGCGGCTGCACGCTAGCTTCCGAAGCACTGGTAGCCATCTTGTTAGCCTCTTTATCTTGCGAGCTGAAGAGTTTAGTTTGTTGCTGACTTTTGCCACGACTGCCTTGAGTTTTACTCATTTCAACAACGAAAAAGTTACTGAGGCACTACTAATGACTAATCAAGTAAGAAAATTAGCAGACGTCTGGGTGTATATGTGTAAAAGCGAAAAAGGATTAGGGAGCAAACGCCAATGCGACCGATCACTCCAACGCCATAACCGGAAGCCTCAAACAAATCATGTCTAAGTAGTAGCCAGATTAATGCTATGGATGTTATTTCAAAGTTCAGGTGTTTAATAGTTTTATGGCCTGTGGGATGAAACTGTCCCTGAGTCTGGTGGTTTTAGTCCGGATGTAAGATAAAATAAGATAAGATAAGATGGTACTTTATTGATCCCAATTTGGGAAATTGTTTTTGTTGCAGCAGCATAAAAGACAAGGCATTTTACAATAAAACAAAACTACAAACAAACAAGAATAGAAAAAAAAGAAAATAGAAAATATAGGCTACGTGTTGAAATAAAAAATATACATGTAGATGTTATATATGCAAATATACATATTCAAAAATATATGACAATGGAATATGTAATATCAAATATTGAACAGATTATATATGTGTAAAATGTACAGCGAGGTTGTATTAGAGAAACTATGGAGCAGAGAGTTCTCTTCCAGCCAGAGGTGATTTGTTGTACAGAGTTATTGCAGTGGGCAGGAATGTGCTCCTGTATCGGTCCTTGTGACATCGGAGCTGCAGCAGTCTGTTGGAGAAGGAGCTCCGTTGACTGTCCAGCTGCAGGTGGAGAGGATGGGTGGGGTTATCCATGATGGACAACAGCCTGTTCAGTGTCCTCTTCTCCACCACAGCTTCAAAGGGGTCCAGCTTGATGCCGATGACAGACCCAGCTTTCCTGATCAGTTTATTGATCCTGCTGGTGTCACCGGCTCTGATGCTGCCCCCCCCCAGCAGACCGCAGCAAAGAAGAGTGCACTGGCCACAACAGACTAGAAGATCTCCAGCATCTTGCTGCACACGTGGAAGGATCAATCAATCAATCAATGTTTATTTATATAGCCCAATATCACAAATGTTACATTTGTCTCAGTGGTCTTCACAGTGTGTACAGAATATCAGTATGACAATACGACACCCTCTGTCCTTAGACCCTCACATCGTACAAGGAAAAACTTCCAAAGAAAACCCAGTTTAAAGGGAAAAATGGGAGAAACCTCAGGGAGAGCAACAGAGGAGGGATCCCTCTCCCAGGACGGACAGACGTGCAATAGATGCCGTGTGTAAATTGAAAAGATAATACATTTGCAACATAGGTAGTCCAAATGTTTGGAAATGCATGTGTGTATAATAGGAAGATGAATCCACGAGGACATCCATCCAGGACCTATGATCCAGGACCACAGCCACGACTCAAGATCCAGCGCTCGCGATCCAGGACACAGGACCGCAGGATCATCCATGACTCCGGATCCCAGCGTATATAGACACCAAAAAGAAAGACATTTGGGGAAGCTGGGTTAATCGGAACATGAGTGTACACGGGTATAGACAGAGAGAAGGAAGAAGTAAGATGTCCCCCGACAAACTAAGCCTATATCAGCAAAACTAGGGGCTGAATCTAATCAGCCCTAACTATAAGCTTTATCAAAAAGGAAGGTCTTAAGCGCACTCTTAAAAACGGATAGGGTGTCTGCCGCCCGAACACAAACTGGAAGCTGATTCCACAAATGTGGAGCTTGATAAGAATGAAGGATCTCAGCTTCCTCAGAAAATAGAGTCTGTTCATCCCCTTCTTGTACACAGCGTCAGTATGAGGGCTTTCTTTAAGGTTAACCTGGTATTTTTACTCCACTACATTTATTTTAGTTACTTTACAGATTCTGATTAATGATGTGAAATATAAACAACCCTTAAAGCAGACTTTAGTAACACCTGAGTAAAATACAGGGAAGGTGATTGTCAAGTGCCAACAATCAGGAGAGATATTTGATTGGAGGACTGGCTTATCTAAAGCCAGTTGAGTAGCACTTGAAATGTTTGGCTCTATGAAACCTGATGTACTTATATGATTCTGTTTTCTTCACGCTTGTATTTTGTTGGTCGAACGCACTTATTGTAAGTCGCTTTGGATAAAAGCGTCAGCTAAATGCAATGTAATGTAATGATTGTTGGTGCTTGAGAAGACTAAATATTTGTCTGCAGATCCCTATAAAGTATATACATTACTCGTTATTCTCTACAAATTAATTAGTTAATTAAAAACTGTATATAATTGCTATTTTGGACATCCCTTTTCAAGATTTCAATATTACTCTAAACGTGTAATAACGTGCTTTAACCAGTAGGTGGTTTGGGTTAAAAAGCTGTCAAGTTTACAGTGTTAACAAAATAAAATATACTGCTGTTTCTGGTTTAGTTTACGACCGATATATTCTGTTATTGTTTTGATATTTGTAACACAAAAGCGATGGAAAAACCCCACAGCAACACAGAAAAGATAGTCTTAACATGAGTAGTTAATAAAAAACAATAATATCAAAACAAATTATTACTACTAACTTTATTGTGAAATTAAAACAGAACGGTAAAAGAATAGTTTCCGGTCTATTTTGAGGCCAGATCTCTGTAGATAAAGAAAGAACTACCACAGATCTGTACTATTTACAATGCATTCATGTGATGACTTTCAAAGAGTAAAGAAAGCACTGCTGAATAAAGTATGATTTATCTTTTACGAAACGTTTTTTTCATATGGAATGCAGTTGGAGGTCAACCAATCACAGAGCTTGAGGCAACGCGGAACAATAGCTGAGGATTCTGGGTAGTGTAGTGTCTTCGGCCATCCTAAACTGAACAAATCTTTGTTTCTCCGAATCGAAGGGGAAAATTACAAAAGTATTGTACACAACTTAAACCAATCAATGTTGTGTTTTTGAGTTGATCAGTAATGCAGATAGGACTGTAAAATCAATCGACAGTAAGGATAATACTTACTTCCGGGGTAAAATTCTCCGTTATCCAATGGGAATGGATGCTCACATTGCTCTCCGTAATACAATAAACGGGACATGATCAAATTGGAATATAATGTTCTTTTAAATAACGTTAACTAAAGGGAACAATCTATTGGACACAGCTGAAGCTCTGGCCTTCCTTAAAAAATAACTCATTTAATAAAAATCACAGTTGTATTACACACAATGCACTGTTTTTTTAGAACAAAAAATCGTAACTAATGCACCATAATACATTCTGACGAAAAATAAAAATTATTATGAATACAAATAAAATAAAAGAAGCCTCCCGTGAGTTACTACAAGCTATAAAGTAGATTTTAAAAACGTTTTATAGAATAAAAGCTCCCTGAAGGACATTGTAGAAATGCGTGTGTGCACCACGACAAAAGAGCCTCATTCACTTTACATTGGGCTTGTTTGCGTGGTGCAGACACGTAAATGTAACAAAGTTCGTGAGTCCACCACGCATTGTGGTGTAAAGGAGTCGTGGTGGAGTCACGCATTCTGGTGAGATCAGGTTGGAAAACAGAGGAGCGACATTTCGCCACAACTGCACCGAACACTTGACTTGATGCAGGAAGCAGACAGCGGGACATTGTAGGAGAAGTCAGCACACTCATGATTGCAGCAACATGATTGCACAGAGACAGCTCTGGTTAAAGTCACAAATGATATTCTAATAGCCTCAGACAAGGGACTTGTCTCTATTCTTGTTTTGCTCGATCTTAGTGCTGCATTTGATACTATCGACCATGATATCCTATTGCAAAGACTAGAGCACTTAGTTGGCATACAGGGAACTGCTTTAGGCTGGTTTAGGTCCTATCTATCTGAACGCTCTCAGTTTGTACGTGTTAACGATGAATCTTCCACGCAAACCAAAGTTAGCCATGGAGTGCCACAGGGCTCAGTGCTCGGACCTATTTTGTTCACATTATATATGCTTCCGTTAGGCAATATTATAAGGAATCATTCTGTAAACTTTCATTGTTATGCGGATGATACTCAACTATATTTATCAATCAAGCCTGATGAAATTAATCATCTAAATAAAATTCAAGACTGCCTTAAGGACTTAAAAACGTGGATGACCTTAAACTTTTTGATGTTAAACACGACCAAACTGAAGTTATTGTACTTGGCCCGAAGAATCTACGAAACAAATTATCTAAAGACATACTAACTATGGATGGCATTAATTTGGCCTCCAGTGAGACTGTAAGGAATCTTGGTGTTATATTTGATCAGGATTTATCCTTTAACGCCCACATAAAATCAATTTCAAGGACCGCCTACTTCCATCTCAACACACTCTCACTCCCTAAGCGTCCAATAGCGACGTTTGGTCAGTGTCCGTGGCGTCCAATTGTGACGCTCCTAGGCTCCTTCAGCGTCATAAAGGGACGCAAATAGCTTTCAACTGATTGCAATGTATTCCCATCTGCGTCGGGATTTGACGCTCATGGAAGCACGGCATTTGTTTATGCCGGCTGCCCTTAAAGGCAATGTGAGCATCCATTCCCATTGGATAACGGAGAATTTTACACCCGGAAGTAAGTACTCCTCTTACTGTCGATTGATTTTACAGTGATATCTGCACTACTCATCGACTAAAAAACACCAGATTATCCTTGTTAATTACACAACATTGATTGGTTTAAATTGTGTACAATGCTTTTGTATTTTTCCCCTTCGATTCGGAGAAACAAATATGTTTTCTGAGTAAAGGATGGCAGAAGACACTACACTACCCAGAATCCCCAGCTATCGTTTGGCCTACACCATGTGCTCTGTTTGACAAACCCCGTTTTTTTCACCATTCATTCCGATGGCTGGCGTCTATGTCACGTGATCTTCAAATGTCTCCCTGCAGAAAAAGAAAACATGGCCGAACTTCGTTTTATTCTAGGTGTAAAATGCCTATTTTAAAGTTAGTTTGGCCATTAAAATGCGTTTTGATGTCATTTGATGCGAGAAATATGAGTTGTTATTTCAGATTATGTGTGCAGTGGATGTACATGATCTTTAGTTTGCTAGTTATTACGAAGATTACTTCAGGAAATCGCGACGTTTTCATTGTTACCAAGGTGGTTGCTAGGGACGCTGCTATCGATATTATTTCTGTTATGTTGTGTAACTGTTTAATGGTGTTATCTTTATTGCTACCCCCCTTCCCCGTCAATGTATAGTGTTGGTCCACAGCCTAAACATATTAGTTTAACAAAATCCGCATCTAAAGATAGCCTACGTTATTTCCCCCCTGTGCAATTCCAGTCTCACATCTCAGAGCACACCGTCATTAACAAATACCGGAAACAGACCGAAATAATAATAATACCTTATTCCGAGTGTGCTTGCTTTTCTCTTTGAAAGTCATCACATAACGGCATTGTAATACACGGTTCGGCTGCATTACATATTACATATCTGCCGTAGTTCTGTATTTATAGCCCTGATGAGAAGACAAACATGAGGAACTGAAAACGTGACGTGGATCATAAATATATCAGCCATTAAACAACATCTTACATTTCTTTTCACACAATGCGTCTCCTTGCAGTATCAACACTAATTCGGCTCACTTTTATATTTGATCCAATTGGTAGATAGGCTGTATTTACACCATAAAGGTGCACAGTTGATATAAAGGGACACCTGGTGGTTAAAGCATGTTATTGAATTTCAATATTTTATTATTAGATATTAATACGATCCCTATAAAGTATATTCATTGCTCGTTATTCTCTACTAATTGTTAATTAAAGACTGTATGTAATGACTATTTTGCACATCCCTTTCAAGATTTCAAGATTTTCTAAGGTTTATTGACATATCATATAGGCCTACACAACTGTGGTGTAGTTCTGCACTGAATGAAAAACTTGGGTTGCAGGTTCCTCAATAGTGCATTACAAGACATCTATCAATATTTGTGCATACCTCCAGCAATGTTAACTATGTTGAAGCACTTATTTTAACTGATATTATACATAATGTATTATACTCTCATAAGATGTATGTAGATATTTCATCTCCGGCCTTGTCAGGTATTGAACAATCAATAAATAAAGAACACAGAATTGTTGAATATAAAACACAGAATTTATGTGATTATACTAAATGATTTTCAAATAAACACAACTGCATATTTAACTGTTACACATGCTGATGTAACGCAAATGTTCCAACTTGGGATCAATAAAGTATATCTTATCTTAAGCTGATCGATGGCTACTGCCATATTTGCACAATGTGCCTCTGAACCTTGACAAGTGCATGTTTCAGGCTTATCAATTAATGTAATGTAATGTTATCACAGGGGTCACACACATAAGACCAGCTGTTAAATAAAGCTCTTCTGACCTTAGCTGGCATGTGGGTATATATAGTAATACTGCCCATAATGGGCACAAGCAATTTTCACCCATTTATTAATTATATGTTTTAAATTTGAGTGTTTCCTTTCCCCTAAACCTCCAGGGATGTACACAGTTTAATACTGGCAACTTCTTATTATGGGAAATACGAAAACGTCTTTTAAAACTACAACTCCCAGTAGAGACGTGCCATAGAGAACATGTTGCGAATCAGAATAGCCAGCATGTGTAGTTCTGGGGACGGGGTGGGGGAGGGGGGACGCGGTGGACCCGTTCAAATCCAGTTTTGGACAGTCTGCCATGGTTCCATCCCATTTCAAGTGCTGTTCGAGAATCGGCTTAACCCTCGGAGCACACTCTCCAATCACAGAGCTTGAGGACTATCACGGGGTTTGTCAAGAGCACATGGTGTAGTCCAAACGATAGCTGGGGATTCTGGGTAGTGTCGTTTCTTCTGCAATCCCTTACTCCTGGGAATGGACGCTCACATTACCTTTAAGGGCAGCCGACATAAACGAATGCCGTGCTTCCATGAGCGTCAAATCCCGACGCAGATGGGAATACATTGCAATCAGTTGAAAGCTATTTGCGTCTCTTTATGACGCTGAAGGAGCCTAGGAGCGTCACAATTGGACGCCACGGACACTGACCAAACGTCGCTATTGGACGCTTAGGGAGTGAGAGTGTGTTGTCCATCTACGTAACATTGCAAAAATCAGGCATATCTTGCCTCAAAACGATGCAGAGAAACTAGTCCATGCATTTGTTACTTCTAGGCTGGATTATTGTAACTCTTTATTATCAGGGAGTACCAAGAAGTCAATCAAGTCGCTTCAGCTGATTCAAAATGCTGCGGCTCGTGTACTAACCAGAGTTAGGAAAAGGGACCACATTACTCCTGTTCTGGCTGCCTTACACTGGCTCCCTATAGAACACAGGATAGAATTTAAAATTCTTCTTCTCGCCTACAAAGCCCTTAATGGGCAGGCGCCATCTTACCTTAAAGAACTCATTATACCCTACTGTCCTACTAGGGCATTGCGTTCCAAGAATGCAGGGTTGTTGGTTGTTCCTAGAATCTTTAAAATTACAATGGGAGCCAGAGCCTTTTCTTATCAAGCTCCACATTTGTGGAATCAGCTTCCAGTTTGTGTTCGGGCGGCAGACACCCTATCCGTTTTTAAGAGTGCGCTTAAGACCTTCCTTTTTGATAAAGCTTATAGTTAGGGCTGATTAGATTCAGCCCCTAGTTTTGCTGATATAGGCTTAGTTTGTCGGGGGACATCTTACTTCTTCCTTCTCTCTGTCTATACCCGTGTACACTCATGTTCCGATTAACCCAGCTTCCCCAAATGTCTTTCTTTTTGGTGTCTATATACGCTGGGATCCGGAGTCATGGATGATCCTGCGGTCCTGTGTCCTGGATCGCGAGCGCTGGATCTTGAGTCGTGGCTGTGGTCCTGGATCATAGGTCCTGGATGGATATCCTCGTGGATTCATCTTCCTATTATACACACATGCATTTCCAAACATTTGGACTACCTATGTTGCAAATGTATTATCTTTTCAATTTACACACGGCATCTATTGCACGTCTGTCCGTCCTGGGAGAGGGATCCCTCCTCTGTTGCTCTCCCTGAGGTTTCTCCCATTTTTCCCTTTAGACTGGGTTTTCTTTGGAAGTTTTTCCTTGTACGATGTGAGGGTCTAAGGACAGAGGGTGTCGTATTGTCATACTGATATTCTGTACACACTGTGACGACCACTGAGACAAATGTAACATTTGTGATATTGGGCTATATAAATAAACATTGATTGATTGATTGATTGATTGCAGCGTCCAGGCAGCTCCCGTTCGAGCATATGCCTTGAGTTGCACAAAGCTCCAACGATCCAACACACACACACACACATATATACACACACACACACACACACACACACACACACACACACACCATTTGTATTGTATGAGAGAGGTTCCAGGTTGAATTGAGGCGAATATTTGTAATGTTCAGAGGTTGTTGTTTAATATTCATGAGAATATTTGTCATTGTTGAAATGATAATAAACATTAGCATAAAGCATATTTGTCCACTCATATGTTGATAAGAGTATTAAAAACTGGAAAAATATTCCTCTAAGGTACATTTAGAACAGATAAAAAATGTGCGATTAATTTGCGATTAACTATGGACAATCATGCGATTAATCGCGATTAAATATTTTAATCGACTGACAGCCCTAATATATATATATACAGTGGCGTTTCTATATGTACAAAAGTGGTGGGGCACAAAAAACTCAGATGTCTATATATAAGCTTCTGCAGAGAGGTTCATGGCTGGTGAGGCTCTGGCACTGACTCTTCAGGTTTACAAATATATTAAATCAAAATATAATATTATTTTCAAAAGCTTTTTTTGTCTGATGCTTCAATTACTTTTAAACAGACAGTTCAACAAAAGGATACCCAAAAAAAAATGTAATTTTATCATTTAAATATTGAATTGTTCTCTCTTAGTAAGATCCCATTTTCAATCAAATTGCAGTCTTACTTTGACTTGAAGATTAAGTCCATTGGCCTATCCTTCTGGACAAAAATCTCTATTACTTTTTTGTAAAAGTCCTCCTTATCTTCTTGTAGTTTAAAAAGTCTATCATAAATCTAATCTAATCAATAGATTTTTGATTCGAAAATGATAAAAGTAGGGTAGACATGTGGATATTATCCGGCTGAACAAAACTTACATTTATCTAACAGCTACGTTTCCCACAGATCTTATTTTGAGCTATTTTCTAAAATCCTATGGAGAAATCTCGTTGCTTTTTTGTGGAGGGAAGCCATGCGCAGTTTACTTCCTGGTTTTAGGACGCCTCACTGCAGCTCTCTCTCCTCCTCTTCACACCACACTTTTCGCGGCACACGTACTTACAGCCAATCAGCTCTGAATTATGTGAGATGACGTATGGTGGGGATGGCAGCACTTTGCCCCTATGGTCATTATTTTTTGCCACACACATTAAATAGGAAAATACTCTGAGCATGCGCAGTGTAGTTTTTGCAGTCACCGTTCACTTTGACAGTCAGAGGGAGGGGCAGGATCAGGTTTTGTCCCACATGGCTCTAAACAGCTCAATAGGCACAGATTGTAGACACTAATTAGAAGAACACATACTAAAACAGCAATGTACAGACGAATCAGATGATTAAACATGATCTTAAAATATATTTTATATATTTTTAAATTTATTTTTTGCAATTTGTTGTAATCATTATTTTAATACTTTCTGCTGACACTAGGTGGGGCTGTGCCCCACCTGCCCCTAATGACCAGTCGCCACTGCATATATATATATATATATAGCCATAGTGTTTGAACGGGTGGCAAAATGGTCAGATATACAACTCTATAGAGGCTTCTCAATACTCAAATTTCCCCTCCTCGACTCCCCTCCTCGAGACTTAGACCCGCCCACAGGAGATGCGAGCGGAGGACCGAGGAGGGGAACCGAGGAAAGAGGAGGGGAAGCAGCAGACGTTTAAAGAAATGAGAACTCCTCTCCTCTGAGCGGTCATATTAAAGCGACGTCCGTTCATTATTACGTGGCAACAGCTGCATCAGCTGTCGAGTGTTTTGTCATATTTTATAATCTCTGTTAGATCAGCTGAACATTGTTCCCCCACATATTTACTTTGAACTCATTGAGAGTGCGGTATAATGACACAATAACAGGCTAGATGCGGACACACACACACAAATATATTTATATAAATATATACAATTTAAAGTATGAGAGCACTCTCATAATAACGTAACACAATCAGAGACTGGATATATCCCCCCCTCTCTCTGGTCGCTGAAATGGGGAATTGAAATTACGGGCCAAAAGTTGTATTTGCAAGTATTAAAAGTAAGGACATCAAACCAACTGAGACCCGTCTGTCTGCGGCATCTGCGCACTGTACAACACACACACCTACACACTGTACAACACACACCTACACACTGTACCACACACACCTACATACTGTACCACACACACCTACACACTGTACAACACACACCTACACACTGTACAACACACACCTACATACTGTACAACACACACCTACATACTGTACCACACACACCTACAGCTGCTAAAGCATAATCAGGCTACAGCCGTTGTGTATTTTATTATGTGAAGCACTAAATGGTTTTAGAAAAATATGGACTCTTTGTAGATATCTACTAAACTAAAGCAAATAAAGAGAGTAGGTCTGTTATACTGAGTGATATATATTTTACACACTGCTCTGCTTTCTGCAGGACCTCACAGCTGTTCTCACTGTAAACATCGCGTTGCGATGAGAGCAGGTTCTCAAATAATATCCAGGGGATGCATGCAGAGCTGTCATTGGCTGAGATAAGTCCGGCCGTGCGTCACGCCTCCACCGTTCCCGGAAATGCATCCGCGGAGGAGCCGTGGAGGAACCATCAGTGTATCCTCGGTTATAGCTCCTCCAGAGAGCCTCCTCGATGCTCGATCCTCGGTCCTCGGTGTGCATTTAGAGAAATGAGACGTCCTTCAAAATGGCGCGCTGAAATTCATAAAGACGGACTCTATTCTTCTCCGGAGTTGCTCAAGGTGTGAGGCGCCGGGCGGGTGTGGGGATACTCACAAGTCCCCGGTTAGGTGCTTCGTTGTTGGAGTTTACCCCAGTGGACGAGAGGGTCGCCTCCCTACGCCTGCGGGTTATGGGGGGGAAAACTCTGACTGTTGTGTGTGCTTATGCACCCAACAGCAGTTCAGAGTATTCGGCCTTCTTGGAGACCCTGGAAAGAGTCCTGTATGGGGCTCCTGAAGGAGACTCCTTAGTCTTGCTGGGAGACTTCAACGCACGTGGGCAATGATGGAGACACTTGGAGGGGCGTGATTGGGAGGAACGGCCCCCCTGATCTGAACCGGAGTGGTGGTTTGTTACTGGACTTCTGTGCTAGTCATGGATTGGCCATAACAAACACCATGTTCGAACATAAGGATGCTCATAAGTGTACGTGGTACCAGAGCACCCTAGGCAGAAGGTCCATGATCGATTTCGTTATCGTATCATCGGACCTGAGGCCGTATGTTTTGGACACTCGGGTAAAGAGAGGGGCGGAGTTGTCAACTGATCACCATCTGGTGGTGAGTTGGGTCGAGTGGCGGGGGAAGCCTCTGGATAGACCTGGTAAGCCCAAACGTGTAGTTCGGGTGAACTGGGAACGTCTGGAGGAGGCCCAAGTTCAGGAGGCCTTCAACTCACACCTCCGGCGGAGCTTTTCGGGCATTCCTGTGGAGGTTGGGGACATTGAACCAGAGTGGTCGGTGTTCAAAGCCTCTATTGCCGAAGCCGCGGTGGGGAGCTGTGGTCTCAAGGTCTTAGGTGCCTCAAGGGGCGGTAACCCTCGAACCTCCTGGTGGACACCGGTGGTCAGGGAAGCCGTCCGACTGAAGAAGGAGGCCTTCAGGGATTTGTTATCCCGGGGGACTCCCGAGGCAGTTGCAAGGTACCGACAGGCCCGAAGGGCAGCAGCCTCATCCGTGGCCGAGGCAAAGCAGCGGGTGTGGGAGAAGTTTGGAGAAGACATGGAGAAGGACTTTCGGGCGGCACCAAAGTTGTTCTGGAAAACTGTCCGACACCTCAGGAGGGGGAAGCAGGGAACCATCCAAGCTGTGTACAGTAAGGATGGGACGTTGTTGACCTCAACTGATGGAGTGTTGGGACGTTGGAAGGAACACTTTGAGGAACTCCTGAACCCGACAACTCCGCCCTCTATGTTAGAGGCAGAGCTGGAGTATGACGGGGGATCAACGCCAATCTCCCGGGGGGAGGTCACTGAGGTCGTCAAACAACTCCACAGTGGCAAAGCCCCGGGGGTGGATGAGATCCGCCCGGAAATGCTGAAGGCTCTGGGTGTTGAGGGACTGTCATGGTTGACACGTCTCATCAACGTTGCGTGGAAGTCGGAAACGGTACCGAAGGAGTGGCAGACCGGGGTGGCGGTCCCCCTTTTCAAAAAGGGGGATCAGAGGGTGTGTGCCAATTACAGAGGCATCACACTACTCAGCCTCCCCGGGAAAGTTTACTCCAAGGTACTCGAAAGGAGGGTCAGGCCGATTGTCGAACCTCAGATTGAGGAGGAACAATGCGGATTCCGTCCTGGTCGTGGAACGACGGATCAGCTTTTTACTCTCGCAAGGATCCTGGAGGGGGCCTGGGAGTACGCTTATCCGGTCTACATGTGTTTTGTAGACTTGGAGAAGGCGTATGACCGGGTTCCCAGGGAGTTACTGTGGGAGGTGCTGCGGGAGTATGGGGTGAGGGGGTCTCTACTCAGGGCCATCCAATCTCTGT
The DNA here is from genome assembly GCF_902827115.2 of Pseudochaenichthys georgianus. Lineage (NCBI taxonomy): Eukaryota > Metazoa > Chordata > Actinopteri > Perciformes > Channichthyidae > Pseudochaenichthys > Pseudochaenichthys georgianus. Next base: position 25,034,785 of record NC_047519.1, read on the forward strand.
ACTCCCAAAGCGAGAGCTGTGTCCGGGTCCTCGGCAGTAAGTCGGACCCATTTCCGGTGAGGGTTGGCCTCCGCCAGGGCTGCGCTTTGTCACCAATCCTGTTTGTAATATACATGGATCGGATTTCGAGGCGTAGTCGTGGGGGGGGGGGGTCTGCAGTTCGGTGGACTAAGGATTGCACCACTGCTTTTTGCAGATGATGTGGTTCTGATGGCTTCATCGGTCTGCGACCTTCAGCACTCACTGGATCGGTTCGCAACCGAGTGTGAAGCGGCTGGGATGAGGATCAGCACCTCCAAATCTGAGGCCATGGTTCTCAGCAGGAAACCGATGGACTGTCCACTCCAAGTAGGGAATGAGTCCTTACCCCAAGTGAAGGAGTTCAAGTATCTCGGGGTCTTGTTCTCGAGTGAGGGATCAATGGAGCGTGAGATGGGCCGGAGAATCGGAGCAGCGGGAGCGGTATTGCAGTCGCTTTACCGCACCGTTGTGACGAAAAGGGAGCTGAGCCGGAAGGCAAAGCTCTCTGTCTACCGGGCCATTTTCATTCCTACCCTCACCTATGGTCATGAAGGATGGGTCATGACCGAAAGAACGAGATCGCGGATACAAGCGGCCGAGATGGGTTTCCTCCGCCGGGTGGCTGGTGTCTCCCTTAGAGATAAGGTGAGAAGTTCGGTCATCAGGGAGGGACTCGGAGTTGAGCCGCTCCTCCTTCGCGTCGAAAGAAGCCAGTTGAGGTGGTTCGGGCACCTAGTTAGGATGCCACCTGGGCGCCTCCCTAGGGAGGTGTTCCAGGCACGTCCAGCTGGGAAGAGACCAAGGGGTAGACCTAGGACCAGGTGGAGGGATTATATCTCTTCGCTGGCCTGGGAGCGCCTTGGGATCCCCCAGTCAGAGCTGGTTGATGTCGCCAGGGAAAAGAAAGTTTGGGGCTCTCTGCTGGAACTGCTACCCCCGCGACCCGACCACGGATAAGCGGGAGAAGATGGATGGATGGATGGATACCGGAGGACCGAGGAGTCGAGGAGGGGAAATTTGAGTATTGAGAAGCCTCTAATGCATTCTTATGGGACGCAGTGCTGCAGTTGGTTGTCTTTGATCTCTGGACACACACACAGGTGTTATGATTGGGTGTTATGAGTAGGTGCTCAGGAACAGAAAAAACACTGACAGACTGGTCTTTAACAGACTGTCTCAGCCTATTCGTTTCTGTCTGATGGAGACTTCATACTGACTTCAACAGGTATCCACATATTTTATACATTATTGGTGACGTATGGTTTTAGTCAAAAAGTTTGCCGTCAAAATATTCTGCTGCTTTCCCAAGCCTTTTTACTTTCTTTTCTGATCTTAATACAAATTCATTCACTACTACTTACATCTGATATTTAACTCCTTCAGCCTATTTTCAGCTGCAGAACCCATTCAACTATTACATTATTCAGCTATTTCAGGACATCAAGGCTATACATGTTGTTGTTTATACATTTTTTTAAACCTTTTCTTTTAAATATGAAGCTTTTTCTGCATTTTTCTTTTTAGCTAAAAGCAGCTACCATTCAGCTAATAACACATTCAGCTTTTTCTGCCATAAATGTTCACAGTTTACAGCATTCGCACGCATTTTCTACAGGAAATGGATTTTCTAGTTCCAATATATTGTTTGAGGCCTCGAGTGTTTTTTTAATGCAGCGTAAGAAATTGCCCCAATTCTTTTTACAGTTATCTTTCTCAATTACAACCTTTTTGAACGAAGCTGTGTTCAGAGAAACCTGATCTTTTAAGACTAGCATTTGACTGGTTTGTTAATTTAAATGTTGTTTTGACCTTCAGCCTGGTTCTCTGGACATCAGCAATCAGCTGCTGGCTCCAGGGGGGAAAGGCATGTGGGGCAGCTGGGGCAAAGGCAGCAGTGGAGGAACCGGAGCCAAACCAGCCATCGGAGAGCCGGGTAAAACAGCTACTTAAAAAAGACAGTGTGGTTTTAGGCTTTTTTTAAGTGGCTGCGTGTTAATCTGTCCTTTTTTAACACTTTTAGAGCCTGCTCGTCAATCTACCAGCACCGTCAACCGTTTCTCAGCGCTGCAGCAGTCTGGCTCCGCGCCGTCTGCCACGGACTCTGATCGCAGAGCTCCTCAGAGGTATTAACTGCTGCAGATATTGTCTCATCAAGGGAACTGTTGTGTATTAGTAGAAAGACATTAATGAAGCACGGGACAAAGGATATGGGTACTAAGCTCTTTACTGTTCTTCATGCATCAACTCGCGGGCATACCCTTCTTCTCTCTACATTGTAGGTTACTCTGGTTACACGGCGCCCCCTATTGGCAGGAGTATATCAGAACACAACATTTCCCCCCTTCTTAAAATAGTTACTTCTCCACTTGAACAGTACACATAACATTAGCATTTTAAACAGACACTTCTGTAGTAACCATCTGTAATAATAATAACTTCACATATCACAATATGCAGAACATTTTCAAACATTAATTCAACCACAGTTTAAGTGACATAGTCCTCAATCCAAACAGGCTGGTTTCTGATTCGCTGGTTCCTGCTCTGAGCACCATGCACTGTAGCTGGCTCAGCAGGCCTCACTTCTTCTGATGGAGGAGTGAATGTTTCTGGAAGCACCGACAGGTGTGAAGCATCCCAGGTTTTTCCATTATTAAGCGTGTAACTGTGAGGTCCTTTCTGCTGGATCACTTTCAGAGGCTCACTGAACTTTGGCTTTCCCTTTTTGACATGCAGCGGGTTTCTCACACGCACCAGGCTTCTCGGATGTATTTTGGGAATCTTGGCATTTCTTTTGGCGTCAGTGTATGTTTTCATGTGCCACTGTTTCTTTTCCACTCTGTCTCTCAGTTCCTGATCCTGAGTATCAGTAAGCTGTGGCAGGATTGAGAGTTTGGTTCGCATTTTTCTTCCATACATGAGCTGGAAAGGAGATGTCCCTGTAGTGGCGTGAGCTGTAGCTCTGTAGACCTGAAGAAACTCAGCAACGTGAGCTTTCCACGGAGCGTTCTCTCTCTGTGCAGTGAGAATGCTTTCCTTCAGCACTCTATTTAGCCTCTCCACAGCTCCATTTCCTTCTGGATGGTAGATTGTAGTCCTGATGTGTTGGATGTCTCTTTCTTCTAGGAAAAAGGCAAGTTCTGAGGATGTGAATTGTGGACCGTTATCTGTCACCACAGAGACGGGGTTCCCTTTTTGGCTGAACACTGATCTCATGAAGGTGATTACTGTTGCAGTAGTGCATCTTGGGGCAAAACACACTTCTGGCCATTTTGAATAGTAGTCAGTCATAGTAATAGCAAACTTACAGTCCACCGGACCAGTCTCAAATGGGCCCACGATGTCGAGTGCAAGCTTTTGCCATGGCCCCTGAGGCAGAGGGACTGGTGTCATAGGTGCAGGGTAAGTTTTAGCTGTCTTATCATTCATCTGGCAGGACACACAGGCGGCGATAACCGATTGTACCAGTGCATCCATTTTAGGCCACCAATACAAGTCTCTGAGTCTCTGTTTTGTGCGTACAATGCCTTGGTGGCTCTCGTGTGCTAAGGACACCATGTGTGAGTGTAGCTTTACTGGAACAACTAACCTGTGACTCCCTCTCAGAATGAGTTGTTCATGTACAGAAAGTTCATTTCTCACCTGGTAGTACGGCAACATGTTAGCAGGCAGGCCTTTAGATGAAGCTGGCCACCCGTCTGTCATGTCGTTGCGTAGCTGACGTAACTCTGGACAGGAAGTGCAGGCATCTGTGAAGTCAGACGAGGGAACAGCAGTCAGCAGGGCAGAGACAGCAGCAACAGTCTCTGGTTCCGTGTCTGAGGTGCAGTCCAGGCGGGAAAGGCAATCTGCTGCATGGTTCTGAGCACCGGGTCTGTAGACAATATCATAGTTGAAGCAGAGTAGCCTGGCAGACCAGCGTGCTACTCTCATTCCAGCTCTTCCCATGCCTTTTGTAGCCAAGAGTGTGGTCAAAGCTTGGTGATCAGTCCTTAGGGTGAACTTTGTTCCCCACAAGTAGGTTCTCCAACGCTCTGCAGCCCACACACAGGCCAAAGCTTCTTTTTCTACCACAGAGTACTTTCTCTCTGCAGCACTAAGAGAGCGGGAAGCAAATGCCACTGTTCTTTCAGTGTTGTCAGGATGTATCTGTGTCAGCACCCCACCTATGCCATAGTCTGAGGCATCAGTAGACACTATGGTGGGCAGTGACGGGTCAAAAAGAGCAAGTAAGTGATGAACTGTCTGTGATGAGTAGTTTAACCTGCTGAAAACTACTCTGTGCCTCATCAGTCCATGTGAATGTAGCTCTACGTAGCACATCTCTCATTGGTTCCACCACAGTTGCATAGTTCTGTATGAACTTGGAGTACCACGATGTTAGGCCAAGAAAAGACCTAAGAGTCACTGGATCACTGGGTGATGGAGCATCCCGAATAGCTGCAATGTGGTCATCGTTTGGCAGAAGACCTTCCTTGCTTATGCTGTGTCCTAGATACGTTAGTTTGTCCTGGTAGAATTTGCATTTATCTGTGTTGAGACATAGTCCAGCTTCCTGCAGTCGGTACAGTACTGCTTTCAGGCGGGTTTCATGCTCAGCACGGTATGAGGAGTAAACGATGATATCATCCATTCCAGATATGCCTGCACTCCAGGTAAATCTTTCAGCACCATGGACATCATCTTCTGAAATGCTGAGGGTGCTGATGCTAGCCCATAGCAAACTCGCTTGTACCTGAAGAGTCCCTCGTGAGTAATGAAAGCAGTCAGATCTCTGCTGTCCTCATGCAGTGGAAGCTGGTAGTATGCATTAGCCAGGTCGAGAATATGGTAGCTCCTCTGAGTTCTGAGAAGAGCTCCTCCATGTGTGGAATGGGGTAGCAATCCATTATGACGGCCTTGTTAGGCTCCCTGAGGTCTGTACACATCCTTATTTTAGATGAGTTCTTTCGTTGAATCACAACGATCGGTGATACCCAGGGAGAGGCATCTATTTTTTCAATGATGTCAGCATCAAGAAGGCGCTTTAACTCTGCAGAAACAGCATCTCTGACTGAGAACGGAAGCCTTCTCAATTTCTGCTGCACAGGCTTCACATCATCTTTCACTTTTACTTTGTGTACAACGTTCCTAACACAGCCCATAGGTAAAGCTGTATTAACAGGTGCAGATGCAGTAGGTGTCGGTGTAGTAGGAGTTGCAGGTGGGGTTGTTATCTCTCTGACTGTCTGCTCTGACTTCAGTACCATTGTTTCTCATGATGACCATTTCCAGTGCCTCAAACAGGTCCAGGCCCAGCAGTATTGAACCTGACTTCACAATGAAAAGGGTAGCTGAGGCAGTATTTCCGTCATGGAATGCACGTAAATGCAGTGTCCCTAGTACTGGGATTCTCTGTCTTGAGTATGTGACTAGAGGAACCTTTGTAGGTTTCAGTGGTATGTGACTGAAGTAGGTCTCGTACACATGAGCAGGCAGCAGTGACACTGAAGAACCAGTATCTACCATCATCTCAAATGACTGGTTAGCAGGAGAAAGTCCCAAATCTACAGTGCACATTATTTTCTTCTCTTTTGGGGCAGTATTATTCAGCAATAAAACAGTCAGTTCTGGAATAACGACCTCCCTCACTTCACGTTTTTGTTCTGAACGACACACTTTGGCAAAATGCCCAGTTTTTCCACAGGATTTGCATATTTTGTTTGTAGCAGGGCATTGTGTGGAATTGGCCATATGTTTATCTGAATCACATCTGTAACATCTTCGTGCTTGCTCAGACTTTCTCTCACCTTTCCTTTGTTTACTTGCAGCGGGAAGTTTTTGTTCCTATTTTGGCGCCCTGATCTCTCTCACAAGCACTTCACTGTTGGAAAACTCGGCCACGTTGCGCACCGCCGTTTCCACCTGATTTGCAATCTGAATGGCTTTATCCAGTGTCAGTTTGTCTTCTAGCAGCAAGCGTTCACGTATGCGTCCACTGTAGGCTTTTTCCACAATCTGATCACGCAGCATATCCTGTTCTGCATTTCCAAATTCACACAAAACGATCATTTCACTTAGCGCAGAGACGTACTGTGGAATTGTTTCATCATGTCTCTGGGCTCGTTGGCGGAACTTGTGTCTCTCCGCAATTACGTTTACCTTCGGCACGAAATGCGCCCGTAGTGCAGTCACGGCATGGTTGTATGTAGTTCCCGTTTCAGTCAATGTGTAGAAAATCCTCTGTACTTCGGTTCCGACGCTGTGTAGCAGCGTAGCACGTATACGGGTATCCGGCCACTTGGCTCCTTCCACGTCGATCACTAGCAGGTCGTTTTCGAACATTTTTAGCCATGTTCCAAATGGCATAGTAGGTTCTCCCGGACACTGAAGAAAGGTGGGAGGTAAAGGAGTAGAAGCCACAGCCATCCTCGTCGCCAATTTGTTGTGTATTAGTAGAAAGACATTAATGAAGCAGGGGACAGAGGATATGGGTACTAAGCTCTTTACTGTTCTTCATGCATCAACTCCCGGGCATACCCTTCTTCTCTCTACATTGTAGGTTACTCTGGTTACACGGCGCCCCCTATTGGCATCATATCAGAACACAACAGGAACAAATGTTGTACTTTTTTCTTTTGTCTTTTTTAGATCCTTCACTTTCTACCGGAGTAACTGTCATTGTTTATTCAGAGAGTTTTTGGACACTTCATGAGTAATGTTGACCTGTTTGTGTCACTTTCAACCTTTTTAGGTCAAGCTCGAGCCGTGAGCGTGGCGGGGATCGCTTTGAACCATCGGATCACAGCGAGGGACGGGGGGGTCGTGACAACAGCAGCAGTCGCAACCAAATCAGCAAGAGGAGCTTCAGCAGAGAGTCTCAGGAGCGCGGCGGGAGGACCGGAGACCTGCGGGCGGCCACTGAGGCGGTGCGGCGCGTCGCCAGCATGACTGACGACCGGGACCGAGGAAGCCGAGATCGTGGTAGTCGGGATCGAGGCAGTCGGGATTGAGGCAGTGAAGACCGGGCCCCAAGCAAAGAGCTCCCAGGTGAACAACCCAGTGAGCTAAAGTAAAGATTTGAAATAGATATGATAGACAGGCGTCCTTTAGGGATAGCTGCATAAACAATGATTGGAATAATATTTAACCCTTACTGTTTCTTTTATCTCTGCAGTTAAGCGTGAGAGCGCACCCACTCCTCCTCCTACTATTTCAAAACCTGCCTTGAGTGAAGATGAGTTGCAGAAGAAGTCGAACGCCATCATCGAAGAATACCTCCACATTAATGACTTGAAGGTACGAACATGAGGCCGTGCGAACTGGCATGCACCGAAATGTATTTGACCTCAATGTACCCTTATAATCAGGCAATGCTTGGTATTCAAACCGCTTCCAATGGCCAACCTCTTGTGTCTTGTTTTGCTGCTGCAGGAGGCGTTGCAGTGCGTGACTGAACTCGGCTGTTCCTCGCTGCTCTACGTGTTCGTGCGGAGCGGCGTGGAGTCGACGCTGGAGCGCAGCACCATCGCTCGACAGCACATGGGCATGTTGCTGCAGCAACTCATAAAGGCCGGCGCACTGCCCACAGAGCAGTACTACAAAGGGTGAGCATGGAAAAAGATGTTGATACTTACTCTTTGACCGATGAGAATGTGTGTTTGAAGTGAGATTTAAATGCTGTGTTGTTTTTGGGGACTGCAGGTTAGAAGAGACCCTGGAGATTGCTGAAGACATGGCCATAGATATACCTCACATCTGGCTCTACCTGGCTGAACTCATCACCCCCGTGCTCCATGAGGGAGGCATCCCTATGGGACAGCTCTTCAGGTGGGCTACAGCAAAAATAATTGAATCAAATAAGTCAAAATATCTTGGTATAAAACGTTGGTTGAAATGTTGAATACCCTATAAACAGTCATCAAACTGTTTTTTTCAAATAAATAGGGATGTTTGGTAACATTTCTAAGGCAATCTGACAATCAGATTTTACACATTCAGTAAAAAAGACAAACTGATACATTCACATCACTTGTTTTGTCAGCTTCTCAATTAAACTCTCGTCTATCATTCACCCTTTTTCACTTCAATCTACTCACAAATCAACATACCTTTTGCCTTGAGTGTTACTGGTATCCCTGAAAATGGTAGCAAAAAGACAACTAAATATAAGTGAAGTCCAATTCAAACGCATAACTCTGTTTGTGTGTGGTGTGTTCAGGGAGATCTCTAAGCCTCTGGTGCCTCTGGGCCAGGCCGGCGTTCTGCTGATACAGATCCTCAAGCTGCTCTGCAAAGAAATGGTACGTCTCAAAGTAAGTCTCAAACTAAGATGGTTTCTAATGTATTCAAACCGTTGGCATGATGAAGGTCTAGCACCGAATAGGCGCCAATAAATGTATTTCTAGCCTGCAGAAATACATTTAACAGCAGTTTGTATGCAGCTTGACTCACAGGCCTTCCAAGTTCACCGGCCATTCATACGATTTTTACACACAAAAAATACAATTTGGATATGATGAATATAAGCAGAGGTTTAGTAATTACTACTAATATAAATGAGTTAAGTACTTGAGTATATCACTGTGATTCATAGTGTAAATCACCTTCACATCTTTGAAGAAACAGGTCATTGGTTAACCTCTTGAAATCAGTGTTTTTTATTCCCCTTTGAATAAGGGTTCCCAACTGATAATGGTAACAGTGACTGTACAGGGCAATGGTCAGAGGTGAGAGGAAAGGTTCTGCAGCTGAACAAACAGATGACCTGTGTCACTCTGTTATCTCGCTCTGTGGACACTAAGAACGTGAAGGGCCTTTTTTGTGTTTAACGGACCAAAGCAGTGTGACAGGAAATGTTGGCAAAGGGCAGCACTGAAAAAGTACTGAACCCATTATCCCTTAACCTTGTAAACACACCAAAATGTAATCTTTTCTCTGATCAACTTCCTCAAACACAGAAAAAATGAACTACCTTGAACTATCTTCTTGGCTTCGGATAGATAGCATTGTGAAACTTGTTTTGCTGATTTTGGTGCTCTTGGGTTATAAAAACATTTCTAAACCCAGCTGGAAAAATACAAAAAAGCTGAGAAAGCAAGCCTGTTCTACTTTCCTGCGAGAGTGTTGAGGAGGTTGAAATGTGCCTAACAGTGATGATCTGCTGGATTCAACTTGAATACCTATATTCATCAGGGCTTAAAGGTTGTTGAGGTAACTCGGCCGGCGGCCCCTCACGACCTGCCGTGTTTGAGGTTTTTTCCATTGCATAAGAAGGATGTCGACCCCAGTCGACCTGTCAGCTAGTTCTAAGAAATAAGTCAATCAAAGTTAATGTGTTACATTTGTGGCTGGGAAATTTGAATCACCAGACAAGACCGATAAAATGTGTTTGCAGTCTTCCAAATTCTTCAAAAAAAACACCTGGATGTTACTAAGAATTAAATTAGATTACTTTTGTACTCAAAATCAGATGGATTGTGATCAAACAAAGTCAAAGAATATATAAGTTGAATACATGTAACCCTCCTCAAGCATGAATCTGGAGGGAAACTGCCCTTAGGAACACATTTGAGGTACTTTAAGGACCTTTTTTCTTCTACTTGGAAACTAAAATGACTCCTACACATGTATTTGACACCCATAGCTTCTTGTTACTTGCAGATTACATTATAGTATACAGGTGATGAGGTTTTTGTGAGCTGTTCCTCCAAAGAAAGACCCATACACCTCCCAGATTGTTTCATTTTAATTAATTAATTAGTTCAAAATAACTGTTTGAGGCTAAAATAGGTGCAACTATCTCATATTTCATAAAAATAACATTTTCTACACAACCACTACATTTTTAGGATCCTTTTGTTAATACTCCTTCTGTAGCCTACCTTAAATTAAATACCATTTTGAATGCAGGACCTTCCTTTTTATTGATTGTGGTATTAGTATTTTTACTGAAGGAAAGTATCTGAGTACTTCTTCCATCTCTGGTAAAAGCTTACCATTGCTGTCATTGTGAATAACATCTTAACATCATGAACAACTGGGAGCAGCAGTGTCTCTGTTTCCTGATTAACCAGATGAAACTATTTTGAAAGTGCTGATTAAGAGTGTTATCAAAATAAGGCAGTATCAAGGTGAAACATAATAATAATAATAATAATAATGGGTTCCATTTATAAAGCACTTCATATTTGAATTCAAATCCCGAAGTGCTACAAGTAGTGAGCATGAACAGTATAGATAAACATTATACAACACGGTAGACGCAATGTCCCTTACACTTGTACCAACATTTTACATCTGGTTATCCCAAGTTGTTTCAGAAAATGTTATCGGAGCCCTGCACGTAAAACGTAACAACGTAAAAGGTGAGGCTGTGTATATTACAAGATGTAAAAGCAGAGTGCATGCTAACAGAAAGCTTACCATGAAAACATTTACTTGAGGCTTGCTCGCTCACACAGAGCCCTTCATCACAAACTGTGAGAGTCTGTGTGTAATGTCCAACCTATAATGCCCTGTTAACCCCCTGCTCTGCATGTTTAGAAGAACTATCATTGATAATAAGCTTATCTGCTCACAGTGAGGACGTCCTCGAGGCTGTAATCACTGTCTGACAGTGGTTAGTCACAAGATTCCCAGAGGTACTCGGGAAGCTGTGACATAAAACTTCATAAAATATAAGAATCTACTTATAGCCCTGAACAAAACGTATCCTTGTTTACTACAACAAATATTTGTTTGCTAAATCATTTGCTTTCCTAAATTTAAATTAGTTTTTTTTTAATTCGTATGAAATTCGATTGCTGAAATTCTGCCCGGTAGCATGCAGGGAATGTGAAGCTGTGCATGAGTATAGGACAGTAATGCTTTTGGCTTGCTGTGGCTGTGTTATCAAGAGGTATGATTACAGTTATGGTGCTGAAGTGTCAACACAGATTGACAGAGCACAGCCATCTGCCTCAGGGATAAGGATTTAAATCCAGACTCACGGAGATAACGAGAGACAAAAACTCTCAGCAGTCAAAGCGTCAAAATAACGTAAAGGCAGGTATTAAAAACAAAGCACGAAAGATCAAAAACTGGGCTGAAGATGTATGGAAATGATCAGGCACAAAGCAAAGAAAAGAAAGATAAATAAATAATAAAATGGCAATCAACAAAGCACAGTAAGAAAGAAAATAATTAAATCTATTTATATGTTATCATCAACAAATAACATCATCCGCATAACGCAATTAGAATACAAAAAATAAGTAACTATAATTAGCCAAGATCACATTTTGCAAAAAAAATGGGTTTCAGATCAAGGATTATTGGAAAAAAAAAGGATTACACCTTTTATAATAACCAATCCTGTTACCCTGTGTAATTTAAATATGAATTGTGTATATTATGTTAAACAATAGCCCCTTGAGCACATCTTTTACAAAGTTGTGGCTTTTCTGTTACAGGAGCTATGTCCACCATGTGGCTTTTGAATAAAAAATACATAAAAGAAACAACATCCCTCAAGTTTTACACTTTACACATTACTCCAGTTGTTTGAGACAAAACTGCTTTGTGGATTACAGTACGTGACGGATTTATTTATTTGTATTTCATTTTCAGTATCTGATTATCTGGTGTCTATATACGCCGGGATCCGGAGACATGGATGATCCTGCGGTCCTGTGTCCTGGATCGCGAGTCGTGGCTGTGGTCCTGGATCATCGGTCCTGGATGGATATCCTCGTGGATTCATCTTCCTATTATACACACATGCATTTCCAAACATTTGGACTACCTATGTTGCAAATGTATTATCTTTTCAATTTACACACGGCATCTATTGCACGTCTGTCCGTCCTGGGAGAGGGATCCCTCCTCTGTTGCTCTCCCTGAGGTTTCTCCCATTTTTCCTTTAAACTGGGTTTTCTCCGGAAGTTTTTCCTTGTACGATGTGAGGGTCTAAGGACAGAGGGTGTCGTATTGTCATACTGATATTCTGTACACACTGTGAAGACCACTGAGACAAATGTAACATTTATGATATTGGGCTATATAAATAAACATTCATTGATTGATTGATTGATTGATTGATTGATTGATTGATTGATTGATTGATTGATTGATTGATTGATTACATTTCAAATGAATCCAAATCTGCACAGGAATCTGAGAAATCATGACATCAAGAATCTCTTTTCAGGTATAATGTGCACTACAGTCACCCCTTTGATATCCTCTTTTAACAGTCTACGTGCCTAAATTAACTCATGTGATACAATAGTGTGGACAGAAGGTTTATCTTGAGGACGAGGGTGGAAACAAGGACTTAGTCAGGTCGTGGTATAGGGTGACAGTCAGGTCAGGGTTACATAGCCTATGATTCAGCATAAAGGCCATTTTGAGGAACATCTGGGCACCTGATCAACATTCAACTATGCAATATAGTTTAATTTGTTATAGTATAAAACGTTCTGTGTTGTGTTTTTTTAACATTTCTATTTTGCTGGGCAAGTGTTTTGCTATCACTTCATAGCTTAAAACTATGCCAAACATATCCATCTTCCTATCTAAACTAAAGGTTTAAAGAATATATGTCTAAGCCCATGAGTGGAAATGTAATCTATGCACTCGTCCAGTATTGGATCTTCTAAAGTTTCACCATCCCGGCATAAAACAGGTTATTGGGTAATTTTTCAATATTTGGCAGATGGGACCAAAAAGGGAGGTGTAGCTCAACAGGAACCTTTGATCTTGTGTTGTGTAACATTGACTCTGTAGACACGACTCTTAAAGTATGTAAACTGCAGCTTAAATGGTCATTTAAAAAACGTTTGCCTTTTTACTTCTGATGCTAACTGATGTGAGTCCCATGGTCCCCTGAAGTGACTGAATTACTTTAACTATAGTGTATATATTCAGGTTTACAATACATGTCCTATTCTTCATAAAGCAGGAGGCTAGGACACCCACAGCCAATTACTAATTTAGGAGGTCTTTTTAGGTTTTAGTTTTGAGGTTATTTAATAGTTGCCATGCAACTGTATACTTCTATCCCAATACTGAAAATACTTTTGGCGTAATATTATTCATGGATAAAATGTCATCAATATTATAAACAATTGTAAAGGTTAGCTCCACCAAGACCAACTATGTAGTTGGTCTTGGTGGAGCTAACCTTTACAATACATGAGTTTAATGCAGCTCACACATTTAAGATATTATTAGAATTAAACAATAATATGATATATGAGGATTTGACTTCTAATGGATTATTTTTACTTCATGCACTGCTTAATACTGCTTATAATACTAATACATAAATATAACGCTAATTTTGTTCTGCATTAGATAAATTATAATGTTTTTCAGTCTTAATCAGTTCACTTTACTTAGCTTACTTTACTTATTTGCTCATGTATTTATATGTAAGGACCTACAATCTGTAAAGCTTGGTTAAGCCAGTCTTTATCGATTGATTATTCAAAAAATCAGTCAATGTTTAGAAAGGCGACCAAATAGAGTTGGAATAAACCCCAAAGCACATGAACACACAAAACATTTTCAGATTAAAGTGTTGACATTCAAATAGTCACATCGTAGCAATACAAATAGGGGGATCTGTGGATTTCCATTATGTGGAAATATAACCCCTCTGTTTTCTCGTAGCAGCAAACTAAAGTACAAACACTCACGCGCCCAAGCACGTACACATTAGGAAACCTGATAACATTTTTTTTCAGCCGATCAGAGGTTTGCTATAAAAGCCCCGGCTGCCTCCCGCACTCTCTGCTCTTCTGACCTGAGACTCAACATGCAGACTCTCCTCCTTGTGGCGCTGCTCGGATCCCTGGGTAAAAAACATTTCATATTCATGCACATCGTTTAATCACAGATTTACCTAAAGCTCAATGATTCTTCATTGTTATTTATTTACCCGTGTATCTATGTTTGCAGCCGCTGTGTCCGCGGTCCCCACTGAGAATGTGAAATGGTGCGTAAAGTCGGAGAAAGAGCTGGAAAAATGCAATGCCCTCGCAGCCAAAGCTCCTGTTTTCACCTGCGTGAAACGCGTCACCACCATCGAGTGCATCAAAGCCATTAAGGTGAGGAGAACGACCAGTGGTGTGGTGTAAGGGTTAGGGTTAGGGTTAGGCCTACATTTACTCAAGTACTTGAGTATTTCAATATTTTTGCTACTTTGTACTTCTTTCCCACTACAATTCAGACTTCAAATCGTGTACCTTTACTCCACTTCATCTATTTAATATATTTAGTAACTTAAACAACACTTAAATAAGACTTTAGTTACACAGGCAAGGCAAGGCAAGGCAATTTATTTGTATAGCACAATTCATACAGTAATGCAATTCAAAGTGCTTTACAGGATCAAACAGAGAAAACACAATACATTGGGAAGAAATACAAAACACACAAAAATAATTAATTAAAAGAAAGAAAACCATGTTTAACAGTTCAAAAATTAGAACATTTAAATTTGAAAAGCAATATTAAAAAGAAATGTTTTTAGACCTGATTTAAATGATTCTAAAGTGCTAGCCATTCTCAGATGTTCTGGGAGTTTGTTCCATGCATTAGGAGCATAGATGCAGAAGGCTGCTTTCCCACGCTTTGATCTCACAAATGGAACAGTGAGCTGGCCTGAAGACCTAAGGGGTCTGCTGGGTTCGTACCACTGAAGGAGGTCCTTGATATATCTGGGTCCTAGCCCGTTTAGTGCTTTATATGTGTGCATTAAAATCTTAAAATCAATTCTCTCACTAACTGGTAGCCAATGCAGCGATCTCAGCACTGGAGTGATGTGATCTGTTTTCTTTGTCCGGGTTAAGATTCTGGCAGCAGCATTTTGAATTAGTTGGAGTTTACAGAGTGATTTTTTTGTGAGGCCTGTGAAGATGCTGTTGCAGTAGTCAAGCTTGCTAAAAACAAATGCATGGACAAGTGTTTCAAGGTCTTGCTTGGACATAAGGTCTTTAATACGCAAGATATTTTTTAGATGGTAGTAGGCTGATCTGTTGATTGCCCTGATGAGGCTGTTAAAATTGAGGTCAGAGTCTAAAATTATGTTTCTTGCTTGACTTTTCGGTTCGAGTGATAGTGATTCCAGGTGTGCAGAGACTTTAATTCTTTACAGGGAGTAACATCCACAAGTTACCCTTACAAAGTAAATAAAAGTAGCTGCATCTTTACCAGCTTTGATAATATAATTAAAACATATCATACATTATTGTGGAATGGGACAATTTGCATAATAAATACTTTTACTTTCGGTACTTTAAGCATATTTTGTTGTGCCAATACTTTTGTACTTTAATATAATATATATATAATATATTTTCATATTATTTAATATGTATTAAATGAAAGTTCTCAAGTAAGTATTGTTGAAAATAAGAAACTGAACATTTAGTTACACACAAGTTATGCAATAACCATTGATCACATGTGTGTGAGCTGTTGGTGCAGGTTGGTAATAAATGGTGCATTAAAACAGGCTGGTGAGGCAGATGCCATCACTTTGGACGGAGGGGACATCGAAATCGCTGGACTGAACAGCTACGACCTGGCTCCCATTATTGCTGAGGACTACGGTACCACATGTAAGTAAACATATCAGCCGTCTTTATTGATGAAATTCTCTGATTAAATACGTGTTTTTACTTTTTGCTCACATTTGTTCTGCACTCATCCAGCTTCGGGCACATGCTACTACGCTGTTGCTGTGGTGAAAAAGGGCACTGCATTTACCATCAATGAGCTCCAGGGGAAGAAATCCTGCCACACTGGTGTGGGTAAATCTGCAGGCTGGAAGATCCCCGTGGGCACTCTGTTGTCCATGAACTTAATGCAGTGGTCAGGCATTGAAGACAGCCCTGTGGAAGACGGTGAGTAACACTGACTCTTACTGAATCCAAAAAACAGAATCAATATGTCACTATAATTATGTCCTCAGTATTTCTTCTTTGGAATTTGTGTAATTTAGATCCCTGCAACCTCTTCAAGTTCTTCAAGTTTACTGTGGCAGTTTTCAAATGTGGTTAATGTTGGACATTCAAACAAAATGCAACAAAACACATGCTTCTGTTTAGTAAATGTTATGGTTTGACTTTAAAAGAAAAGTACATTGTTATGTTATTTAAATTATACACAGAAATCAGAAAAGTGAACATTTGGTTTTGCGAAGGCATTTGTGCAAAACAAACTTTGTCCAGGAGAAAGTAATTGTTTCTCAAAACGTACCTGAAAAGGCAGTTTTAAAATTGTTAGGAGACCAGGATCAATCTTTATACAACACTCAGAAGCATATTTCCAAAAATAAACATAGTTTTATAGGCTTACTTATATTTGTATGCCCAATGTGTTTAATGTAACCATTTTAGGGCAACACAAACATAATATAATATTTGAAGCAGCTCCATCGTGTAAAGAACTCAGAACAGTATTTATAAAATCTCTTTTTGTACACAGCGGTGAGCAACTTCTTCTCCGCCAGCTGTGCCCCAGGGTCAGCCCCTGGCAGCAAACTGTGCCAGCTGTGCGCTGGAGACTGCTCCAAGACCCACCGCGAGCCTTACTACGACTACGAGGGAGCCTTCAAGTCAGTATCTCCTCTACACTGTTAACTTTCAATATGATCACAGCTCCATCCTGGGACACTTTTGTTTAATGGACCTGTTGATTTGTAACAGGTGTCTAAAGGACGGCGCTGGAGATGTGGCTTTTGTGAAGCATCTTACTGTCCCTGGTCAGTGTCACATTTTAATTTATTCTATTCATTTTTGAATAATTGACTTATATATTAATGTTAGCCAAACTTATTTGTTTAAAATATGTTTTTACAAATTGTAATCAGTAATTTTTCTAAATGAAGCTTTAATCACGTACTCATATGAGAATTAGTTTTACTGTTAAATTACGTTTGGATTTAAAACCACGGCTAAGATTCTCACTCTTGGTCATAATTACCATAACTGATATAATATTTGTGGGATTTGACCAATAAAATGAACAGAACTTGATAGGTGGTAATGTGGTAGGGTAAGACTCTTATTTTTGACTGATTGTAGGAGTGATATTTATAATTGTTGTATCACACTTTCAGATTCCGAAAAGCCAAACTACGAGCTGCTGTGCAAGGATGGCACCAGAGCGCCTATTGACGACTACAGGACCTGCCATCTGGCCAGAGTATCGGCTCATGCAGTTGTCAGCCGCAAGGACCCGCAGCTTGCTGACTTCATCTGGAATAGCCTCTCCTCAGTACAGGTATGACACAAAAGATCTGTACTGCAGAAAGATCGAGAAGTAAAGTTGAATAAGTGAGGAGATGGAGAAATACAGTAAATCAGGACATAAAATGACTGATTTAAACATGTTACTTTTAAAACTTTCAGGACTTTAAACTCTTCTCTTCTGAAGACTATCCACCTTCCAAAGACCTGATGTTCAAGGACTCAACAGCCAGGCTGGTGAGGGTGCCTGCAAACACAGACTCCTTCCTGTATCTGGGTGCTGAATACGTGAGCATTGTCCACTCCCTTACGAAAGGTACTGTTAAAACACAGATAGAACACACATAGAGACTATAGACATAACCATTTTAAGAATGTAGGCTATTTTACTTCTTCATATTGTTAGACTAGTTGATAGAAATCATTCAAATTAAACATAAAGGTGTTTATTTTACCTTTTTTTTTGCATCTGAAGATTTAATTTCTAAATGTACCAAAAGTTAGCATTAGATAACTCCTCATAATTTTGCACATTTAAACATTTCAGAAAACTCATATAATGTAAGTAATCTACTGAAGAAATGACATGTTTATACTCATGTAAACCTTGTACCCTATTCACCTGTCGTGTCTCTCCCAGAACATACAAACCATCATTCAAACACACTTATTTGATGGCAGACTCTGACTCTTGTTTTGCGTAACCTTCCAGAGCGAGCAAGCTCTGCTTCCTCCGCCATTAAATGGTGCACTGTGGGCCATGCTGAGACCCTCAAGTGTGACATATGGATCGTCAACAGTGATGCCAACATTGCATGTCGGACTGGCACCACAGTTGAAGGCTGCATTGAAATGATTATGGTAAGACTCTTGATGATGAAAATGTTGGAATATCTTGAGATTTAGTTTTGATTCAGTGGTGTTTTACTCTGATTATATATTTTACCCCGTAGAGTGGAGATGCTGATGCGATGGCAGTGGATGGAGGTCAGGTTTACACAGCGGGAAATTGTGGCCTGGTGCCAGCTATGGTGGAGCAGTATAGTGCAGGTATGAGGCCTACAGAAACCATCCCATACAATCCTGTGTTTGAACTGTTACACATGAATAATATTTGGATCTCTGTCTCTCTCTCTCTCCACAGATTTGTGCAGCAACCCTGGAGGTAAAATTAAATGTTTAAATATTGATATTATAAATATTGAAGTATATTTGATAACAAAATAAACACACATTTACCTGGTACTTTTAACGCATCTTGAACCATAAAGATTAGGAGTGTGTGATCAAATACAGCCTTGAGGACCAAAACATGGTTTTAATGTCACAAAATTACAATACCTGTTAGTTTGGACTTAATACGCTAATTTCTAATCATCTCTAGAGAAGTTTCTTGGATTGAGCTGTTGTTTGATTCTACAAATAAAAAAATACAAGTTTTTAAAAGAGAAGCCCCATTAGATTCTAATGAAATATGAATGTATTGTTGTAAAAGTTATTCTCCATCTATCTTTAGTTTTATTTTCTTGGTTAACCGTGAATTGTAATTGATTGATTTGAAGTGTACAGAGTGAAAACTTTTTATTTTCTTAAATAACACTTTGTGAAAATTATTAGGAAATTACAGAGCAGATGATCTTTCAAATTGAATTATCTATAACTTCAAATTATCTGGCACAAAACGTCTGTACTCCCTCTCTTGCAGAACAATCCTCTTACTTTGCTGTTGCTGTGGTAAAGAGGAGTTCAGGTCTGACCTGGAACACGTTGAAGGGCCATAGGTCTTGCCACACTGGACTCGGAAGAACTGCTGGCTGGAACATACCCATGGGTCTAATCTACAATCAGACTCATGACTGTGACTTCAGTAAGGGACCGTGTGCTCTTCCATGTGCAAATACGTAATGAAAGACACGTAAAGCTGCCAAGATTATGTTTGTGATCAATAATATAAATACTTTTTTTATTGAATGCGCAGTATTTACAAAGATTTTTACAAACTAAACATAATTTTTTTGTACGTTTTTAGTATGTTTAGATAACTCAAAGCGCTTGGTTAAGTTAAGGCTAAGACTATTTATACTATTTTTCACACAGACAACACTGTTTGGATCTCTGAGATGTAAGATCCAAAGAACAGCAATTACAGCTCATCACCATGGATGTGACCAAAGAAACCAAACGGAGATCATTTAGGTTTTCAAAGTTCTGTGTTTTTGCATTCCCAACATCCACTTCGACCACAAAATGTAAATGATCCTAGACAAAAAAAAACATTCTCAGGGAACACAATTAACACAATAACGTTTCCTCCAAAATTATGCACTAGAAATGCAGGTTTTAGGACACATGATTTGCTTCCTTCCCTCCTGAGTGTAATTCCTGCACCCTTTGTCTCGTCCTCTCCTCAGCGAAGTTCTTCAGCAGCGGCTGTGCCCCCGGATCAGAACCCAGCTCTTCCTTCTGTTCTCAGTGTGTCGGCAGTGGAAAAGCGGTGGGAGATGAGTCAAAGTGCAAAGCCAGTGCTGATGAGGAGTACTACGGCTACGCAGGAGCATTTAGGTAGGACAAAGGACAGTGGACATTCATCCACTCAGCACTTTTTTTGCAGTTTCAATGCTTGTTGCCAATACATAGCACAAACTCCTCCTTAAACCCCAAAACTGTAGTTTTTACACATTTGTTTATGTATGGCTTAAAAACTGAAGATATTTTTTATTCATGAATTAACTTTTTTTGCTGCTAATAATACAATTGTATTTACTTTTCAAGAGACCCAGGAAACTGTCTCCCCATACGTTATTCTTTATGCTAAGCTAAGCTAACTGCCTCCTGACTTTAGCCCTTTACTTAACATTCAGGGCTATCAATCTTCTGGTCTAATAAAGCAAATAAAGGTATTTCCATGGTATTTACTTTCTATTCCAGAGCACCTCATCTTTGGGTTGTTATGTTTTGCATCTCATTATAGGTGTTTGGTTGAGGATGCAGGGGATGTTGCTTTCATCAAACACACAATTGTTCCAGAAAACAGCAATGGTGAGAGACTGACACTTACCTCTCTTAATCTCAGCTATGAATGTGTTATTTATATAAACTTAAAACATCCTCCTCCTCTTCTTGTCAAAGGCAAAGGTCCAAAATGGGCTAGAGGACTAAACGCTAATGACTACCAGCTGATCTGCCCTGGGCAGCCTGCTGGTGTGGAAATCTCCGAGTACGCCACGTGTAACCTGGCTGCTGTGCCCGCCCACGCTGTGGTGACTCGTCCGGAGACCCACGACAAGGTTGTCAAAATCCTTCATGAACAGCAGGTGAGTGATGATTTTTTAGGTCATGAGGCATAAGATGAAGAATAAAACATGCATTTTTTCTAACTTTCAACAGCATTGTTTTAACTCTAAACCCGGGTAAAATGCTGGCCTTGTAAATAGGTCTGTTTCTAAATCTTTGTTTTTGTTTACAGGCCAAGTTTGGTGGCAGTGATGGCTCATTCAGGATGTTCCATTCAGAATTAGGGAAAAACCTCCTCTTCAAAGACTCCACCAAATGTCTCCAGACGATTCCTAAAGGAACAAGTTATGACACCTTTTTGGGAAAAGAGTACATGACTGCCATTAACGCTCTCAGACAGTGCAGTGAAAGCACTCCAGGTTAGTAATATCGTTGGTCAAAACAGGACACAAAACATAACTTTTAACATTGTATTTTTGTATCTTAGACATATCACACTACATATTTTCATCTGATCGGCATACTCAAGTCAGTTTTTGTATTTTTTTTCCCTCAACAGAGCTGGAGAAATCTTGCACTTTCCATCCCTGTCAGCAAAACATCTAGTGGCAACCACGGACCAAGAGGTGCCTTCAGTGATACGGGCACCTCCCTTGCCACACTCAACCCCCAAATTGCCTTTTGTATTTTCTTACTGATCTTGCTGTAGACCGATTTTATAGTATAACCAATAATTGCACTACCACAACTTACAGATCAACTTTCATGTAAACAATCACTACCACATCTAGCTTTTTTCATGCTGGTGTAACATAACGTTACATTACCTTTGTTATTGGATCCACTATGTTATGTTAACGTGCCTGACTTTTCTCAAATAAAGCCTTTTAATGTTCTTTTGTGCTGACAGTGTGTTGTTTTTTGGATGAATGCCCTGTCTAAGCATTCATATTAAGTGTCATTAAAAAGTACACAGTAGTATCGTAGTGAAAAGCGACAATGTTTTTTTGTCCCCCAATTCGCTTCTTGTGCCAGAAACAGTCTGGAATAAACCGATTTATTGGTAATCTGTAACTTTAAAGCTTTGTTGTAAAACACAGCTGGAGTCTTAAAGGTCTTAAAAGTGCATGGACTTGATTAACATTCTAACTGGTTATTATAAAAGTAGTAAATTGTTATGAAAAGAGATGCACCACAACATTTCTTCCAACCAAACAATCACAACATGTAATCTAATTAAACAAAGGAAAGTCACCTTCAGCTGCATTTCCACGTAGAGAAACATTTACATATTTTTGGATTGGGGGTTCTGCTTGAGTGCTTTTGGGGGGACTCTGAAAAGCCTCAAAATGTCAAAAAATGCTGTCGTCGACTGACAGAAAATGCTATTTCACTGAGGGAGGTTTCAGACATGAGACATCTGGATCATTTTAACAACTTAGGAAATAGACAAACACAATTTCATTGACTGGAGCTGTTTGCCTGGCCAAATAAGCACACAATGAGGCCCCGTGGTAAACATGAACTTTGAGTCCATATTGACCTGCTGTTTGTGGTAGTTTGGTCCAACTCAAATTGACTTAATGAAATATGCAACTTTTACATTTTTTACATTTGGCCCCTCTACAAATGATCTTGTCCATGCAGGTTATAATGGGCATTTATTATTTCAGGTAATATTATGTTTAAGTGGAGCACATTCTTAAACACATCTGCTGAAAATGTTTTATCACAAATGTTTTTGGGGCTTTTTGCCTTAATTTTGGTACAGCAAGAGACAGACAAGAAAGGTAGCACAGGGCTATTGATCCAAGTTTCAGTCATTTTTAACTTGAATGAAAATTGTTCCAGCTTCTTGAACATGGGAAGTTGGTGTTTTTCAAAAAAGGTGATGGTTAACTGAACATATGTGAGTAATTTACTGTCTGTGGGAACCACACAGTGAATTAAATATGAAGGCTAACATTGAGCTCCAAGAAAGTTACTATTTTATATTGAAAAAGAATAAGCGACTCATTAAGAAAATAATTGTAAGATCAGTTAATAATTTAAGTAGTTATACTGAAAATGATCCCCTTTCCATAAGCCACAGGTAAAAATGAGCTGTCCTTAGGTTAAAAAAAAGGGGCATTTCATTGGCTAAATCATACTTAACTATAAAAAGGACATGCTTAAGCACTCATGTTATTCAATAACAGTATGGGAAAAACATAGTAAATAAATTAGAATTTCCATTTTATGTTACTTTATAAATAATAATAACCCATTGCATTTATTTTAGGGCTTTTACAAGTGCTCAACGTGCTTTACATTATTACATATCAGACATGTAATACATCAATACTGTTGACCCAGATTACCCACAGGAGCAATTTAGGATGAAGTGTCTTGCCCAAGGACACAACAGCCAGACACTACACCCTAAACTGCTTCTGTGTTTATACTTTAACATTTACTCTATTATACAACAGTAATTTGAGGAAAACTCAAATGCATGCTAATTATAATAAGTAGAACAAAGATAATAGTCAGACATCGGTCATTTTGCATGCTTTTGGTACGTTCAGTATGTTATGATGCTTATACTTTTATACTTTTAAATTAACACGTGGAATGAAGTTTTTTAGAAGGAATTTCCTACTACTTAAATATACTGTCGGAATAATTCAACCTCGATTATCACATTTTTGTGAGGCATTGAACAATTGATCGGAGCTCCTGTATCACATGACCAAGGAAACGGCCTCAGAATTAAATGTTCCCGGAAGTTGCCCATGCGACTGTGAGGCGCACCGGCTCCATAGACAGAAACATCGCATTATGGCCTCGCTCTGAGCCTCCTGATGCGACAGTTGTGTACATACCTAACCGGCAATCCGTCACCATCGACGCCCTGATCATGGACCTCCAATCCAGAGGCTTTTTTCGGGGCCATCGGAGTTGTCAATAGTACTCCCAAAGTACTATATTATTTGATTTTGAGCACTGTCACTTTTGCACGCCCGGGGATTTAAACCGAGGTGACAGTAGTAGCACTCACCCCATCTGCCGGTCAGCTAAAGCTAGCTCGCTAAGTCCATAGCCAAGAAGGGCATCACTTTTCTTTTGGAGTAAAGGACAAGGAAACTACAACACCACTACTTTCATTAACAGAAGACTGATCAAAGGCTGATTCCCCGAGTTCCCATCTAACTACATATTCACTATTGATTGCTGGTAAGAATAAAACTCACGTTGGTGTTGCTATCTTGAAGTACAAGCCTTGCTTCATTTTTGTCAAAGGCACACAGGCTAGCTATGCTAATGCTAGTAGGTTGAACAGGCCCTGCCGGCTGTCAGTCCTCTCACTGACACAGCTAGCCTGCTAATCTTGCCAAGAACACGATAACGGATCAAACTAAATGTATCTGAATCGTTTGAGGTTAGTTAGGTACTCGGTCTGGAGGTATTATTTACAGTTGCTTAGCTAACATTAGCTGAAATGACAGCCAGGGTGTCTCGCTCTCGTGGCCAGTCTTCATCTTACCACCGACGGCTCTCAGAGGTGACGCTAGTTAGCCCTTCATCGTGTCATGGTTTTAAGACGGTTTTCCACATAGTTTCACATCTAACGTCAACTGTACCGGTGTGACTGAAAGCTTGCCGTTATTTGTCTTGTTAGCTTAGCACTAGCTCAAGTTTAATGTCAGGTTGACTGTTTAATTTTACTGGAGGAGCTCGTAGGGCCTGTAATTAAATACACTTCGTAGGACAGGGCTGGGCTACATCGCTAACCAACATTAGCTTAACTGTAACCAATCGGTGTCAAGAGTTGCAACATGTTGGCTAGTACCGGCTTATCTGCAGTGCTCCAGTTTTGATTTGTCAACATATTGTCCTTCTCCACATAAAGATGATCAAACTGAAATCTGTAGTTTAAGGTTAAATGTGGACATATCGGCCAGCCACGTAGCGAAATGTCTGACAGTGAGACGTAATGCTGGCCGGCTAACGATTTAACCTGCCTCGGCCGGGAATGCTGCCTGGTTAGCGGGCCAGTTAAACGTATTTTTATCCTGTAACTTCGCTAAGAGAAAATCGGAAGCGTTCCCTTAACTACCTGTCACATTAAATAGCGATTCATAAGTGTGTTGGCCATATCTGCTGACAGAACCATATGGTAGCTTTGTGCATGGATGCCCTGTCTAAAAAGAAGCATGGCATTAGCTAGCGGCTAACGACAGTTCCTGTGTCAGCAGGTGGATGACACGTCTGCTTTTAGTATTCACCATATTATATTATTCCATTTTGTCTTGGCTCCAATTACACGGTTGTTATTCTTGATGAGAAACTGTAGTCATTTATTTTAAACGGTTAGGGTTAACGATATTTGCACATGTAGCTAGCACACCCAGGGGGCATTACAACCAATGTTAACACAGCAAACGTTCTTTGACCTGAGGTATCCATTTTCTTAAATTCCCTCAAAACATGACCAGTCCAAGTGATTTGGTCCCAGGCAGGTATGTACTGTAAGTAGATCTCCCAACCATAAGACATAATCCCCATTTTTGTTTTTGCTGCTTGACAGTCATAGTCCCCTATTTTATATTTGAACAACCGACAGACTTGGGTAGACATTATAACAAGCACATGAGTCGATCAATATCGGATTTGAGTAATACATACACAGATGAAGTTAACTCTCATGTGCTCATAAGACTGCAAGCATGAGCCATGAAATATCCAAGTAACCAACATTGTGGGAGGTGGTGGAGTTATCTAGTCAAACCCACAGACCACACCCTCCCTGCTTGGTAAGATGATGCCACACTAAGGGTTCATGTCTTCATACAGTATTGAGTTATGTCTAACCTGTATGACTCTAGTTATCATATGTAG
The DNA here is from genome assembly GCF_902827115.2 of Pseudochaenichthys georgianus. Classification (NCBI taxonomy): domain Eukaryota; kingdom Metazoa; phylum Chordata; class Actinopteri; order Perciformes; family Channichthyidae; genus Pseudochaenichthys; species Pseudochaenichthys georgianus. Next base: position 25,060,140 of record NC_047519.1, read on the forward strand.
AGATCCACTTTGAAATCAAAGTAATTTTCTCTTGATGCTTGTTTCGTGCTAATGCCTAATCGTTTATTTTCCCTCTATTTTTCTATAAGGCTGGCCACACAAAGCCACCCTAATGCAGAACCACAAAAGAACGTGAAATGAACAAACCACCACAGCCTATAGCGGGACCCACCTCCGTCCCAAACCCTTCCCCTTCCCCTGGATTGACACAGGTGAGAGCCACTGACTTTGTTTAATACTAGTTGCTGTTTTTTGTATATTAAAGATAGGTTACATAATTTTTCCTGTATTCTCTCCTCTCAAGGCTGCCTACGGTCCTGGACAACCCCCTTCTCTTGTCTTTGCCACCCCCCCACCTCAACAAATGAACTCTGCACCGCAACCAAGACAGGTATTGTTCACATCAGTGTTTTTCCTACTGCTAAAGTTTTAGATTTCAGTGGCTTAAGTATGTGATAATTTGCCTTGTATGGGAACCCTCCCTCTTCTACTCTTTCACTAAGACTTCTGACACGACTTCTTCTACTATAAGGCTTTGGCTAAGTCTCTGTGTGTGTTTTGGCCTTTTGCCATGTTTCTCCTTGAATGTCAATCGTCGTGACTTCTTTCCTCTCTTCTGCTGTTCTCCCAGTTTGCTGCAGGCCCCCGTACTTTACACCAACAGGTACTAACACCCTGCACTTTTCCTTACATCCCCAATCTCCTTGGTGTAATGCATGCTTTCAGCTCCACATATTGGAGAATATATATGCTTTACTGTTTTATTAGATGAAATAACTTTTCCTGAGGTCCAGTTGCATTTAACTCCAAATCTAATTTTAACAATGCATATTTCTCTATAGGAAATAGTTGTTGGCCAGGTCAAAAATGTTTATTAGATATCAACAAGTCCTTATTTATTGTTTATCCATCATGCACCCTAACATTTTGTATTAAAGATAATTAGTTGTAGTACCTGTCCTGCAGCATTTTCACATGCGCCTGCAACCTGTAAAGTGATTCTTTAACCACTCAAGCTGGGACCGAAGAACTCGAGTGGATCGCACTTCCCTGCAGACCTGAACACAGTTGCATGTCATCGTTTGAGCGTACTATTCATGGCTGAAATATTTTGTTGCTGCCTCTCTTTCTCTTCATTCTTACGGCTTGTAATCTTAACTTTTCACATTGTCTCTTGTCCTCATTTTCACTTAAATCTCACTCCCTCTCTTGCTCTCTGCTCATGTGTTGCGCGGCTGAAGGGGGGATACAGAGCATTACAGGTAACAACTTTTCCCTTCGTCTATCTACCCCCCTCTTAACTCGGGCTAACTTCAGTATAGCAATGAGATATGAGATTCAGCACTCGGTGTAATTCAAATTAGACTCAGTGTAACTCAAGACCTGAACGTGCTGCACATATTGGCAGTCACAGTGAGTGCTTCCAGCTGAGTTTAGGTCTGTGACTGAACACATACACAAGCACAACGCTTGTGTATGTATGTGTGTGTGTTCATAACACGTGAGTTAGGACCACAATAGCTAAGACACTAAATAAGCACTTGCTTCTGACATACTCTTCATCGGTCTTTATCTTCCCTCATTTGTTTTCTAGAGTTACTATCAGAACCGACCAGCGATGGCCGCGAGTGCTCCAAGGCTGCAGACGAGTAGTGGCCCCCGACCTGTCGGACCCACTCACGTCTACCCGCCCAACTCCCAGATGATGATGATTTCCCAGCAGCAGCTGTCTTTTGCTGGCTCCCCTCAGGGATACTTCATCCCCCCTGGACAGGTTGGTTTACTTTATTAGTATTACTTGGTATCCATTTGACAAATGACATGCAAAGTACATGCATATAACCAGTCTACCCAACAACCTGCCGATATGATATAAAGTATATCTTAATGATTACCGGGATAATAATCTCATCATGAAATGTACATGTTGTCCCACGCCTACTGTGCGCATCACATTGCTGTTCTGGCTCCAAAGTTGAAGTATTTTTCTCATGAAGAAATACAATTTGAATAATTGGGGTGAATGTCTAAGATATTTAAGTGTTAACAACTGTAAAGGTTCTCTTAGGATCGTAGGGGATTACCTGCTACAACTAAATGAGTGTAAGGAAGCCCCGTTAAACCTACTGCCATGGAAAAAAATAATTGTTGGCATAGGAAATTGAGTTCAAAGTAATTTTCCATTAAAGAGACGGATTGTCAAGCAGCAAAGAATTACGAGTGCCACAGTTTGTCAAATGGTAAACTTAAAAAGACTGAAACATCAACAGCCAGAGAAAATCAGTCTTTCTGCTTCAAAAAGCCTGACTGACGTGTGTGAGCATGTGACGTGTAGGCAAAAGAAGTATAAGCTGCGTTTCAAAAGAAATTGTGGAGATTTCTGTGGAGATGACGCATAATAATTAAATATGTTGTTGTAATTTCTGTCTCTTTTATTGTTTCTCTGCAGTACCGGGCCCCATATATGCCTCCTACTCAGCAGTATCCAGTGACCACCGGTACAGCAGGCTTCTACCCGGGAACTAGCCCTGCTGAATACCCTGCTTATGGTAAGGGGTTTTGGACAAGACCAACAAAAACCAAGCACAACTATAAACATGGACAATTGTCAGTTAAAATCTTTAACACCAGACAAACACATTTAACTTCAGCATGTAGTTTAAGTCTGTATATATTTGCGCACCTCTTCGCCCATATGGTATCGCCGGGTGTGTGTGGTGGTTTTGCTTGGCTGGTTGGTGTGTTTAATGTCTCTGTGGGTGAAACACAGCTGTGTGTGGTGAAGTGCCAGTTGCATGTAGTCTGGCTTGATTCTGCTTTGGCCTGTGTGCTCTCTATCTGCAGTCTCACCTGACACTGCCTTACAGGTTCCATGAAATGGCTTTGAGACAATAATTGTGTCCTTTTTCTGGATGCATGTCTAAATAGAAATGCTGTTGGGGGATGGTTTTCATGTAAAGACTAAATATTACTGAAAGCATTCAGGACAAAGACTACCTGATGCAAGCAAATATTTAAGTATTACTGCACGTGTTTATAAATGTGCTATATAAATAAAACTTGATTTGACATGAAACCATTTCTTTTAAATCCCCCCAAACACACATCTTGTGTTACTGCTGAAGCATCTTATTTGCTAAAGAAAACTGAGGAATTGGCTTGTTAAAACTTAAACCTCACATTATTGTGCTTACACACACCCCTGAGTGTAAAATGAACACATTATAAAACTTTCCAGGAAGAGAAAATTATGATTTGATTTAAGACTCTTTTGACAGAAACAATAAATCAATAAGATACAGACAGAAACACAAGTTACGAACACGTTAAAGGCTTTGTTCATTTCATGGGACCTTTTTAACACCCTGCTTCCTCTGGATCCTCTCATTAACTCATTCTGCATCTGTCTCTTCCTGCCCTCTCTCCTTCTTTCCTCCCGTCCCTCACTCCCTTCCTCTCGTTTGCTGCGTTGGTTCAGAGCCCTCTCTTGCTGCGAGGGAGAGGCGGGGTGGTGGGGGGAGAGGGGGCGGGCGAGAGAACGTCCGTCTCTCTCTCCACGGTGCTCCTCTCACCTCCCAGCGCTACCCTGGTGAGTAGTGTGTTTGTGCTTGTGTGTTGTTCAGCAGGCTTTAGTGGCAACAATCTCTGTGGCCCTTCCTGTCTCTGGTCGTGTTTTTAAATGTGTTTTACTTTTCTTTATTCTAACATGAATGTTTGCGTTCGAAAGGGATACAAAGTAAAGGTTGCATACATAAGAAAACATTCACCGGTGATCATACCACCAGAAAATACACCTAAATGCACACTGTCAGTGACGTTAGGGTTAAATCGGGGTGAATTGAACAATTTCGCTGACAATTATATAAAGGTTATACTTAAAATACTTTAGTCTACAAACCACACTTTGTGAGCAGTGCTGATATAATTCTCTAACAATATCCTTCAACATCTGCTGAATAAAAAAAACACTAACCCTTGCTAGTAAGCAGGTTTCTTGCTAGCTGGACCGAAATGTACAACAATCAAGTTCATTGTTTAAACATTCATGAGCTACAAGGTCATGTTGGCTCTTTTCCTTCACTGTACAGCACTTTAACATCCTGCTTCTGTCCGACCTTCAGTCTGGATGTGAAGGTCATTACTTCAATGGCGTGTCATAACCAATTTCACTCTAGTGCGTTTGAACCTTAAACTTCACACAGACAAGCTTTGACATCCAGGGTTTTGAGTAATGGCAGCGTCAATTGATTTCACAACACATCAATTAGCCTGTAGATAAGCCTATATCTATATATAATATGTTATTTTTTTTTGCTTTGACCTTGAACAATTTATAGACTCTGTGGATTCCTGTTTTCTTTCCTACAGGATGCAAGATGTGTTTTCTCTGTTCAAAGTTCTAAATATGAATGAGGTTAACAGTGTCAGAAAGTACACTGCAAATACTTTTTTTTTCAAGACTACAGGAAAATAAACTCTTGTGACTCCGGATTGGAGCTGCGTCTGACACTTTTGGGATGGTTTCCTTTTCATTAATACTCTTATTGTTTGATTTACCTGTTACAGCAGGAGCATACTATCCAGCGCAGCCACAGTACTCCCCAGCTGTCCAGCCGGCACCTGTCATGATAAACCCCGCCCAGCAACAGCAACAAGCCCCGCCTCCTCAGCAACCACAGGCACCACCACAAGGGCCACCAAAGAGGGAACGCAAACCGGTAGTGTGTCTCAACAAAAGGGCAGCGCGCCTCTTGTCTGAGGTCAAAAAAAAACATTTGAATGGACAAAAAAGTGTATTGTCTGTCCAATGTGGAACTTTCCCTTTTACCTGTAAATGACAATAGTGTTCACCATGATGGGTGGCTGCCATAGATCAGTAGCGACGACATTGTTACACACTGGCTGTGCTTTGATTTTGGCTACATGTTAGAAATCTAACCAATATGTATCCTGCCTTTTTATAGATAAGGATACGAGACCCCAACCAGGGCGGGCGTGATATCACAGAGGAGATCATGTCGGGTGGAAGATCCACCACCACACCGACCCCCCCACAGGTGAGGAGACATTTTGAGAAGACTGCCTTTATTGACTCATCTGATCTGAAACGGGAAGATATAGTCATAAAAAGAATGTTTTTTGTTGTTGTATTCTGTCTTGAAAACTAACGAGTCATGGCTCTGTTAATCTAGGATTAGGGCTGGGCGATTTTCTAAACAAACCAGACCAAGGCAACATTTCAATACATATTTTCTTTAATAACACAATAAAAATAAATGAGATTACCAAGTAGTCTAGGCCTATGTGAACAAATCAGTTGTTCAAGAATAAAAAAAATAAAATAAAAACAGCACCACGGCACTTGGCTGTCATTAATGTGCAAAGATTTTTTTAAATCAAACTGGAAAAAAAATCTCTTGTAGGCCATACCTGAAAAAACTTGTAAAATGAAATACAACAAATAATAAATAATGATAATGAAATAAATAATAAAAACATACCCTCAAACAAAATAACATCCCTTTAACTTTCTAGGAAGTTGTCTTTCTACAGACCTTACACAGAACAGTTGTTTGTTCTATGTATGACCGCTTGTACCCGAACCACTTCCATACAACTGAAGTAGCACCTTTTTTAGGAATGAGTTCTTCATCTGTGTTCGTGGACATTTTTATGGTACGTCTGTCGGTGAAGCGGTGAATGTGATTGTAGTAGGCTATGTGACTACCCGATCTGCAGCTCTGCACATGCGCACAGTGTTATCAATTAAAATCAATGTTTTTGATGGCATAAAGTACCTTAAACATACCGTCAGTTTAAATGCTGTTTTATACTGAAAAACCAGAAGTTCTCGTGCGCAGTTGTTAAGCTTTTATTCTGAAAATCCTTCATCTCCGGTTAGCATTTAGCATGTGGCTAATATACCATTTACTATAGAGGTGAATTTAGTAGCGATATGACACGGAGTGTTGCACACCGAAACCTACTGATTTCAACACTACAACTACTGTATAGACGTCGAGATATTATTATTGCTGAATATTAAATGAAGGTACAGTTTATTTGAATACGTTTGTTTACAGACGTGGGTAGCATGAGACAACATCCGGAACTACCAGAAATGAAACCAGCTGTGAAGTTTTTCCTGTATTGAGTATTGATTACAGTGTTCAAAACCATATTAAATCAGGCATGAGAATCACTCACCTTTCGGCGAAATTCGCCGTTTTGAATCCAAAATAGGTCGTTTGTGTGATTCATGTAGATCTGCAATAAAATATTTTTGGGATATGGGGGGGGGTCTGGGACCCGGAGTAATCTGCGACCGCGAGCTGTTATGTGCCATCATGACACGCATGGTGTTCTTTTTTTATATATTATAATGCAGCGCGAGCTGTGTGCTCGAGTCTTCCTGCCTGTCGGCTCTGCTGCTCCGCGATGATGGTCTAGCTTCAGCAGCCACATTACCGACGGGTGCGTTCGTTAATATTAACTGTGCGGTCCGGAGTCACTGTGGCACAGACTGGACCGCTGGTGAACAGCTGTTAGAACGGGCCGTTCAGGTGTTCAGAGCAGAGCTCCCTGTCGGAGCGCAGAGTGTGCAGTGAACTGAAACGTTTTTCTGTCGCAATATTATCGTTGAGCTAGCTAGCTAGCATACATTGTCACTATCTGCTAACGTTAGCTTTAGCCTTCGTTTTCTAATAGTTTTTTTTTCATAGGCGATAAACGGAGGTGGTATAAGTATAGATCTTGTACTTGAGTAAAAGTAGAAGCACTCAGATCTTGTACTTGATTAAAAGCAGCAATACTCAGATCTTGTACTTGAGTAAAAGTAGAAGTACTCAGATCTTGTACTTGATTAAAAGAACTACTCAGATCTTGTACTTGAGTAAAAGTAGAAGTACCAGAGTGTAGGAATAGGAATACTCTGTTAGTAAAAGTACTGCATTCAAAATGTTCCTCAAGTAAAAGTAGAAAAGTATTCTCATCAAAATATAGTGAAAGTAGCGACAGTAAAAGTAGTCGTTGTGCAGATTGGTCCATTTCAGAATAATATATATGATGTGTTTTATAATGATTGATCATGAAAGTGTTCTCAAAGCTGGTGAAGGTGCAGCTAGTTTGAATGACTTTGTATACTGCAGGGTAGCTGGTGGATTTACTCCAGGTGGAACTAAAGTCTGATTCAACACTTGATTAGATTTCACATCATTCATCCACATCTGTAGAGTAACTAAAGGTATTAAATACATGTAGTGGAGTAAAAGTACACCATTTACCTATGAACTGTAGAGGAGAAGAAGAACAAAGTAGCAAAACATTGAAATACTTAAATAAAGTACAAGTATCTCAAAATTGTACCCAAGTATAGTACTTGAATTAATTGAGTTACTTTACACCAGATGCCATAAAGATAGAAAGACTCAGCCTTGCACAGAGGCATGACAATAGATTTTCAAAATGCTCAACAGTGCTGCCAAAATTATAAACTGACTGCTACACAATTAAAATAAATGCTTTTATATATTTCTATTAGATGTGACTCTTTACCATTTCTGTTATTATTAACACTGCTGCTTTAGTTGTTTTGAATGCTAAATTCCTCTGTTATTCCTCATTTTAAAGCCGATATTCCGTGGGGTCGCACGGCTCGGGTCCTTGTCACCTTTTCCATACCTGATGAGTTTGCATCCCTGATAATACTTAGTAATGAGGTCATAATATTTTTGACTCATGGCTGAAGTTAAGTTTCTCCAGCTCACCCCAGGTTGGCAAAAAAATGCATCTCAAAATGCATCAGATTGATGCTTTAAAATATGGAATATTCAAAATGTTCTTCCGGGGGAGCATGCCCCCGGACCCCCCTAGAGGGATAATATCCTTCTCACCTTTTTCACCCCTGACCCGTTTTCATGCCTGATTAAATTAAAAGTCATGAAAGAGATAAGGGGGAGAAAAGGCGTGTTTAGTTATATATGTAATGTACAATGTCTGAGTCCTCTGTTATGCTCAACAACGAACAACGAACACAGCATAACAACAGCAGATCGGGTAGTCACAGGCAATGTGGCTGAGTTTTGTGCGCGTTCTGGAAAGTGAGAGAGTAAGCTACTACGGAGTCCCTTAAAGCAAAACAAATCTGCGGAGTCTAGAAATGTTTTAAAATCGCGATTTTTCGGTTCAGCCATTTCATAAACCGTAGGAGAGTAAAAATGCAAATTAATCGTGAAAACCGAAAAAATCGCCCTGCCCTATCTAGGATTAAGGTTTTGTTTTTCTTATCTAATCCCGAACTATTTTTTTTAACACTATACAATACACAGTACACACGGCAGTCTTTAAAATGACCATAACGCTTAATAATCACTTCTTTGAAACGGTCACAAATGATTTCATCACAATTACTTGTGAAAGGCATGGATGTAATTCATAAATACGTTGCAATCTGTGTTTCCATTTCATTTATCAGAGATTTAAACCCTTATTACTGTTTTGTGACTGCAGGCTTCCACAGCAGAATCGAGTCCTGCACAGACAAACGGAGAAGTTACACAGCCAGCCACTACAGTGACTAGAATAGGTGAGTACAGTTCCTCAGTTTTGGTTTACATAACGAATACAAGATGGCTGTATTCCACATTTTCCAGATTGTGACTATTCTGTATATTTTTCTGCCCAGATGACAACACTGAGCCTCCTGTGAGCGCTGAAACCCCCCCACCTCCTGCCACAGCAGAATCAGAGCCTGTGGAGGAAGACCAACAGGAATCGGATGACCAGATGACACCGCCTGCTGAGTTAGCCGCACAATCTGTAGCCCCTGCAGCCGCCACTGAGGTGCCACCCCCATTGAAAAAGGACCTGCCGTCTCCCTCCCCCCCCCCTGCTGCAGCAGCAGCAGCAGAGCCTACTGCTGCTGCTGCTGAGGCCGAAAACACAGTTGATACTAAAGTAAGTGACACGGTAGACGCTCCTGTCAGCCCTTCAGCATCATTAGCAGCAAAAGTGGCGCCTGTCAGGAAAGAAGAACCACAGGTTGCCCCAGCTCCTGCTGAGAAGGTACTAGAAAAGGAAGAAAATAAAATGGAGGAGGTGAAGAAATCTGAGAAAGAGGAGCAGGTGGCCAGCGCTAAGTTGGAGCCTGCCGTTGAGCTTGCTGCAACAGTTACCCCCGAAAAAGAAGCAGAAGAAGAGACGGCTACAAAGACAGAAACAGAGGTCTCTCCGCCTCCGCCCTCTGCAGAGGAACCTGCTGCTGCTGCTACTCAGAGCGCCGCCCCGAGCTCTGAACCTGCTGCTGCTCAGACTCAGAGCGCCGCCCCGAGCTCTGAACCTGCTGCTGCTCAGACTCAGAGCGCCGCCCCGAGCTCTGAACCTGCTGCTGCTCAGACTCAGAGCGCCGCCCCGAGCTCTGAACCTGCTGCTGCTCAGACTCAGAGCGCCGCCCCGAGCTCTGAACCTGAACCCACACCGGCTGAGGCAGCAGAGCCTCTCCTCTCCAACGGTCTTCCTCAGGACGCTGAGGAACTCGCTGATGATGTGGCATTAACAGACACTACACCCCTTGACAAGCCTGAAGCGTCGCAATCTCAGGAATCCGCACCTGTGGCTAAAACGGCAATGCCTGCCCAGGAGGAAGTAGAAAAGGAGGAGGAGAGTAAGGAGACAATTGAAGATGCCCCTCCTGCCGCTGTAAGCTGCCCTACAGAGGAATCTACTATGCAAGGTAGGGTGGAGTTTATTCTGGCTCACGTGTATGTTTGTTGTTTGTGTCTGTGGTAGATTTTAATATCAACACTGCCTCCTTTTCTTAAAGCTGCAACGTCCGTGCCAAAGAAGAGGAAGAACATGAAGGAGCTCAACAAGAAGGAGGCCATCGGAGACCTCCTGGACGCCTTCACAGAGGTGAGTGTCAGTCCGGATGACCACATGAAAGATCGATATTAGCAAAAGGACACAGTGTTCAAGTGTCAACGCAATTTCAGACGTATCAATAATATTTTTGAGGACATTTTCTAACACTAAATTCTGCATCAAGTAACTTGGTTATCAAAACACGTCCTCATCTCTTGGTGTTTGTGTTTGTCGCAGGAGCAAGAAGCCAAGCCTGCACCCGAACCCTCGTCCGCTCAGGCCGACCCGGCACCTGTTGCTCCTCCCGCGCCTCCTGCTGAAGTTGTGGATGAAACCTGGGAGGAGAAGGAGGACAAGCAGAGCGATAAACCTAAAGCAAAGACTGAGCCAACTGAGGCGAAATACCAGTACAAAGAAGGTATGCTGTGACCAACATGCTCTAGAATTGGCAATACCAAAAAAGAAAGGGGGGCACAGTCAAATGTATTTATAATTGTGTTGCAACAGTTGATTCATATATACAATGTTTCTTCCATCTCTCTCAGAACAATGGAAGCCGATAGACCCAGAAGACAAGAAGCGGTACGACCGGGTGTTCCTCCTGGGCTTCCAGTTCATCACCGCCAGTATGAACAAACCTGACAACCTGCCCACCATCAGTGACGTGGTCCTGGAAAAGGTAAGGGACTTTTGGAAAAAAAGCGTTGAAATTAAGCAGTCCTCCACTTCTTTAAACATTAACATTTATTTTTAACTTCAGGCAAACAAGACTCCGATGCGGCCTCCTGACCCAGCTCGCATGATGAATGTCGGTCCTGATTTTACCCCCTCTTATTTGGGGAACCTCGGGAGCAGATCGACGGGGGGACCCCGAGGCCCAGTGAGTGAAATGGACTCTTCAAAATCCCATGGATATGTGTTGACAAAGGTTTATTTTCTAACTTTTCCTTATATCTTTTCCCACCCCTCCTTTTAGCCACCGGGCGGGTCGGGCCACGGCGGGTCGGGCCACGTCGGGCCACGCCGCTCCCAGCAGGGTCCGAGGAAAGACACCAGGAAAATCTTCACCAGCTTGTCCCTCGGGGAAGACATACAGCTCAACAAGGCTGAGAAGGCCTGGAAACCCGGGGTAAAGATGTCCACACAGAGCCACACCGAAGAGGTGGCCGAAGACGACGACCCCGAACAGGCGAAGACTGCCGAGCTGTTCAAGCGTCTGCGCAGTATCCTCAACAAGCTCACCCCTCAGAAGTTCCAGGACCTGATGAAACAAGTGCAGGATCTGACGATAGACACCGAGGAGAGGCTGAAGGGAACCATTGACCTCATCTTTGAGAAGGCCATCTCAGAACCCAACTTCTCTGTGGCCTACGCCAACATGTGCCGCTGCCTTATGGGGGTAAGTCGAGGGATTTTTGTGAAGATATTATAATTTCCTCCAATGTTGACACGTAAAACAATGCCCTTTTTGTCCTTTTTTGTATCCATATTATTATCAATGAGATGTAAAGCGTATACTAAATAATGTGTTTCTCCCTCAGTTGAAAGTCCCTGCCACAGACAAACCAGGAGTTTTAGTGAACTTCCGCAAACTGCTGCTCAACCGCTGCCAGAAAGAGTTTGAGAAGGACCAGGATGACGATGAAATCTTTGAGAGGAAGCAAAAAGAAATGGAGGTTGCCAAAGAAGTAAGAAATGTGATCTTTTAACGAGACGGGTCTCAATCAACACATGTTTTCGTTGTTTCATCGGACTCAACTGATCATATTACTGAGTACAGTTTCCATTTGTTTCTGCCCCAGGGAGAGGAGCAAGAGCGCCTGAGAGTGGCGCTGCAGAACGCCAGAGACCAGGCCCGCCGCCGCTCAATGGGTAACATCAAGTTCATCGGAGAGCTCTTCAAGCTGAAGATGCTGACGGAGGCCATCATGCACGACTGCGTAGTGAAACTGCTGAAGAATCATGATGAAGAGTCTCTGGAGTGTCTCTGCAGGCTGTTCTCCACCATCGGCAAAGACCTGGACTTTGAGAAGGCCAAGGTAAGAAAAGCACAAACATTTACACATTCGGCTGCCCCGGCGTTTTTAATGTGCCACCGATTGTTAGTGATGTGTTCGAGGAACTGAGGAAACTATAAATATCACTTATTCATTTCTACTTAGCTCAACATTTCAAAGCCATGACTCATACAATCTGTTTTTCCCTGTTAGCCTCGCATGGATCAGTATTTCGCCCAGATTGACAAGATCATCAAAGAGAAAAAGACTTCATCCAGAATCCGCTTCATGTTACAAGACGTCTTGGACCTCCGAAGGGTAAATATTCATTTTTCCATAGCGGGATATTGCAATAAAAGTAATCTAGTGAGAGACTTCTGAGTCTCATAAGAACCATGGATGTCCGAAAATGATGGGACTGTTTTATAACGTCTACAGAGTAACTGGGTGCCGCGTAGAGGAGACCAGGGGCCGAAAACCATCGACCAGATCCACAAGGAGGCAGAGCTGGAGGAGCAAAAGGAAATGATGAAAGTCCAGCAGATTATGTCCAGGGGAGGAGGAGGAGGAGGGGGTGGAGGTGGAGGTGGTGGAGGCGGTGGTGGAGGCAGAAGGGACATGGGAGGGAACATGGGGGGCCGAGGCTCTCACCCACAGGGGGGCCGCGGGACCAGCCAGCCTCAGGAAGGGGGCTGGATCTCTGTGCCCATCTCCAAGAACAGACCCATCGACACCAGCCTCATCAGCAAGATCACCAAGGTAATGTCCAGGTGTTAGTTTGCATTTTTGTAGTGGGTCAAATATCCTTGTTTTTTTATCATATCTTGGTTTTATTTGTGAAGTTGAAGTCAAAACGGTTGACATTTGACTCCTTTTTCGTTTTTTTATATTATAATGTCAAGTAAGTCTAGTCAAAATATTTCGTCATTTCTTTCTCCCACGCCGTGTCGTTGCCCTGTAGCTTTAACTCATTTACTCTGAGTCATGCTGACTGATATGAGCGACCTGAAATGGCGACACAGCAGAGGACATGAAGCTGCTGCTTTGACAATATTTTGTCTCCTTTTTTCTTGTCAAATGAAATTATGATTTTGGTTGATTTTATTTTCTAAACTACAATTAAGTCACTTGTTTTTTTTACCATATGACATGTTAATATTGTTACAGTTTTGACAATCAGTCAGTGCCAACTCGTCCTCGCCTCGTTTTAGTCGAGGTCAACAAGCATCTTTAGTCATTTGTCATAGAACGTTCGTCTCTGAAATCCCCGTTTCAGGTTTTCACTTGAACTCAACGCCTTGTCACCTGTCAGTAATTAGTGCGAATGCTGTTTACAGCATTCCACTATAGTACTTCAAATCTTTATTAGTAAGGAGGTCATAATATTTTTGACTCATGGCTGAAGTTAAGTTTCTCCAGCTCTCCCCAGGTTGGCAAAAAAAATGCATCTCAAAATGCATCAGATTGATGCTTTACAATATGGAATATTCAAAATGTTCTTCCGGGGGAGCATGCCCCCGGACCCCCCTAGAGGGATAATATCCTTCTCACCTTTTTCACCCCTGACCCGTTTTCATGCCTGAATACAAATTCATTCACTACTACTTACATCTGATATTTAACTCCTTCAGCCTATTTTCAGCTGCAGAACCCATTCAACTATTACATTATTCAGCTATTTCAGGACATCAAGGCTATACATGTTGTTGTTTATACCTTTTTTTTTAAACCTTTTCTTTTAAATATGAAGCTTTTTCTGCATTTATTTTTAGCTAAAAGCAGCTACCATTCAGCTAATAACATATTCAGCTTTTTCTAAATTTTCAGCTAAATTCAGCCATAAATGTTCACAGTTTACAGCATTCGCACGCATTTTCTGCAGGAAATGGATTTTCTAGTTCCAATATATTGTTTGAGGCCTCGAGTGTTTTTTTAAATGCAGCGTAAGAAATTGCCCCAATTCTTTTTACAGTTATCTTTCTCAATTACAACCTTTTTGAACGAAGCTGTGTTCAGAGAAACCTGATCTTTTAAGACTAGCATTTGACTGGTTTGTTAATTTAAATGTTGTTTTGACCTTCAGCCTGGTTCTCTGGACATCAGCAATCAGCTGCTGGCTCCAGGGGGGAAAGGCATGTGGGGCAGCTGGGGCAAAGGCAGCAGTGGAGGAACCGGAGCCAAACCAGCCATCGGAGAGCCGGGTAAAACAGCTACTTAAAAAAGACAGTGTGGTTTTAGGCTTTTTTTAAGTGGCTGCGTGTTAATCTGTCCTTTTTTAACACTTTTAGAGCCTGCTCGTCAATCTACCAGCACCGTCAACCGTTTCTCAGCGCTGCAGCAGTCTGGCTCCGCGCCGTCTGCCACGGACTCTGATCGCAGAGCTCCTCAGAGGTATTAACTGCTGCAGATATTGTCTCATCAAGGGAACAAATGTTGTACTTTTTTCTTTTGTCTTTTTTAGATCCTTCACTTTCTACCGGAGTAACTGTCATTGTTTATTCAGAGAGTTTTTGGACACTTCATGAGTAATGTTGACCTGTTTGTGTCACTTTCAACCTTTTTAGGTCAAGCTCGAGCCGTGAGCGTGGCGGGGATCGCTTTGAACCATCGGATCACAGCGAGGGAAGGGGGGTTCGTGACAACAGCAGCAGTCGCAACCAAATCAGCAAGAGGAGCTTCAGCAGAGAGTCTCAGGAGCGCGGCGGGAGGACCGGAGACCTGCGGGCGGCCACTGAGGCGGTGCGGCGCGTCGCCAGCATGACTGACGACCGGGACCGAGGAAGCCGAGATCGTGGTAGTCAGGATCGAGGCAGTCGGGATCGAGGCAGTCGGGATCGAGGCAGTCGGGATCGAGGCAGTCGGGATCGAGGCAGTGAAGACCGGGCCCCAAGCAAAGAGCTCCCAGGTGAACAACCCAGTGAGCTAAAGTGAAGATTTGAAATAGATATGATAGACAGGCGTCCTTTAGGGATAGCTGCATAAACAATGATTGGAATAATATTTAACCCTTACTGTTTCTTTTATCTCTGCAGTTAAGCGTGAGAGCGCACCCACTCCTCCTCCTACTATTTCAAAACCTGCCTTGAGTGAAGATGAGTTGCAGAAGAAGTCGAACGCCATCATCGAAGAATACCTCCACATTAATGACTTGAAGGTACGAACATGAGGCCGTGCGAACTGGCATGCACCGAAATGTATTTGACCTCAATGTACCCTTATAATCAGGCAATGCTTGGTATTCAAACCGCTTCCAATGGCCAACCTCTTGTGTCTTGTTTTGCTGCTGCAGGAGGCGTTGCAGTGCGTGACTGAACTCGGCTGTTCCTCGCTGCTCTACGTGTTCGTGCGGAGCGGCGTGGAGTCGACGCTGGAGCGCAGCACCATCGCTCGACAGCACATGGGCATGTTGCTGCAGCAACTCATAAAGGCCGGCGCACTGCCCACAGAGCAGTACTACAAAGGGTGAGCATGGAAAAAGATGTTGATACTTACTCTTTGACCGATGAGAATGTGTGTTTGAAGTGAGATTTAAATGCTGTGTTGTTTTTGGGGACTGCAGGTTAGAAGAGACCCTGGAGATTGCTGAAGACATGGCCATAGATATACCTCACATCTGGCTCTACCTGGCTGAACTCATCACCCCCGTGCTCCATGAGGGAGGCATCCCTATGGGACAGCTCTTCAGGTGGGCTACAGCAAAAATAATTGAATCAAATAAGTCAAAATATCTTGGTATAAAACGTTGGTTGAAATGTTGAATACCCTATAAACAGTCATCAAACTGTTTTTTTCAAATAAATAGGGATGTTTGGTAACATTTCTAAGGCAATCTGACAATCAGATTTTACACATTCAGTAAAAAAGACAAACTGATACATTCACATCACTTGTTTTGTCAGCTTCTCAATTAAACTCTCGTCTATCATTCACCCTTTTTCACTTCAATCTACTCACAAATCAACATACCTTTTGCCTTGAGTGTTACTGGTATCCCTGAAAATGGTAGCAAAAAGACAACTAAATATAAGTGAAGTCCAAATCAAACGCATAACTCTGTTTGTGTGTGGTGTGTTCAGGGAGATCTCTAAGCCTCTGGTGCCTCTGGGCCAGGCCGGCGTTCTGCTGATACAGATCCTCAAGCTGCTCTGCAAAGAAATGGTACGTCTCACATCAATATTGAACATTTTGAATGTAAACTTTAACATCTGTGTCATTAGATCCTGTTGTTCCTAATCTTATTAATTAGTGAGTTTGGACACACTGGATTGAAGTTTGTTTTTTCCCCATCAGACCCCTAAGAAGGTAGGGGCCATGTGGACAGAGGGGGATCTGAAGTGGAGTGAGTTCCTGCCCGAGGGCGACAACGTCGACGAGTTTGTCACCGAGCAGGTCTGTAGAACAAACTATTTATTCTGTGTCCTCTCCCCGTTTAGATTTCTGGAGGCACAGGGACATTTTATCAGGAGTATATTTCAAAAATACCTTTACACAATCATGTGGAAATCAGACCTATAATGTGCCTATACTTGTCTGGATTACATGTGATGATGAAATAAAGATATTTCATCAAGGATAATTGTTAAAACAAATGCAGACCTTATGCCACACCCATCTAAGCCTCAGGCTCTTGTGTGTTTCGGGTGTTCACGTTTATAAGAGAATAAAAAAAGTAATGATAACTGGAATTAATATGAATAGGTAACAAAACAAATATACATGGATTCATCTGGATATATGCTGTAACCTTTTAGAAATGTGAAATGTTAACAAATAAGATAAAACGACCTTTGTTTCAAGAGTCTGGAAAATGTTAGGTATCTTTTTAAAATGGGAATTGTACACTGAAGAGCTGTAGAAAGTACGTTTTTACAAGTTGATCCTTTACAAGAATCTTCAATTGTCTGTCTTTCTTTTTTATTTAGAAAATGGAGTTCACCATTGGAGAGGAGACGGAGGAGAAGAAAGACGAGGAGAAGGACTTCCTCACTGGAGAGGAGATCAGCAAACAGCTGGAGAGACTCATCCAGGACAAAGCCAACAACCAGCGCGTCAGAGACTGGGTCGAGGTGGGACATACTTCCTGTTTTACTATACATTAGATATCCCATTTGTTTTTATGCCATTCAAAAAGCTGTGCGAGTCATGTGTTTTCCCTGTTGAACTGATATTATTCTTTTTCTTTAGGCTAACTTGGACGACCAGCTGACCACTTCCAACCAGTTCATACGAGCTTTGATGACGTCAGTGTGTCAGTCTGCCATCATCTGTAAGTGTGAATGACGCCGTGTGTTTAGGCTATAACAGATCCTAAACCTTTACCTGATGGTCATCACTGATTGTCTCCTCATCACAGCATGTTGAAACTGTTTCACTATTACGGAGCGTCCACACTACAGCTCCAAAAATAGCTTGGAGCTGGGCGTGTCTGGAGCTTGGGGATTTTATTCAAGCAACACGGCCAACAACCAATCACATGAATCTCCCGCCCCCGACATACAAAGCAAAAAACCCCGGGGATTGTATGGGAGCAATATATATATATAAACTCCCCAAACAGGCGAAAACCTACCAGTTTCACCTACTGTCTCTGCCACCTCCCTCCATGCCTGGTTCCTCCGGTTTGTATCCCGGTATAGGTGAAGAGGGTCTGGTCATACAAAACCGGGTGATTCGCTACGGCGATAGTTAGTTTCTCCTCCGACTTTTTTTGAAATATAGAAATGAACGGCGGGATATCTCTCCCAGCTTAGACACGGTTTGATTGGCTACGGCTTCAGCTGTCAGATTTTGGGAAACGGGATTTGATTGGCTGGCGCTGGCTACTCCGGCGTCTCAGGCGACAGAAGTTGAACATTGTTCAACTTCTGTCGCCTGAGACGCCTCGCTCTGCTACCCACAATTCAGTTCGGCGAAAAAGCGCGGCTACGTGACGTCACCCCATTGAAAGTGAATGGGCAGATTGGAGCAGATTGGAGCTTTCGACGCTGTCGACGCTGTAGTGTAGACGGGCCGTTACTGATGTGTCGCTGTTCTGTGTTTATTAACTGTAGATTTAATTTTGCAGCCCTCTAAAGAGCATTTAATTGAGAGTTTGTCTCTCCAGGTGACACCCCGTACCGGGTGGATGCTAAGCAGATCGGCCAGAGGGCCAGTCTGCTGCAGAGATACCTGTGTGACGAGCAGAAGGAGCTGCAGGCGCTCTACGCCCTCCAGGCTCTGATGGTGCACATGGAGCAGCCAGCCAGTGAGTAATGATGTTCATCTCCTGTATGTAGAAGTTATTTATCTTCTCTAAATTATATCCTCACCTTATTCAAAAATGGCTCAATAATCACACTGGTTTTTCACGGTTGTATTAATTTACTGTCATCTTTCGGTGTGGTTATGAGGCTGTTGCCATTTGTATTTTATGCATTTTAATATAAATGGTTACTCTGATCATTTTCACCTCTAGTGAGAATTACAGTTTGGGTCATAATTAAACATTTTCTAAAAAGGATTAAATGAATAGGAGGGAAGAGTCTATATTTGACAGCAAAAAGACTCCAAAAAGTACAGTCGGTGTTAACAGACAGTTGTATTAACACCGACATGCATCACAGACGCAGCCTGAGGTTATATTTACTGCAGGAAGGCTTGTGTAAGCTTTCATCCTCTGCAGCAAACAGTTTTTCATTAAGACTGGCAGATCAGGGCTGACCTCTGTGTGCTCTCTCTGCAGACCTGCTGCGGATGTTCTTTGACGCCTTGTACGACGAGGACGTTATCAAAGAGGAGGCCTTCTACAAATGGGAAACCAGCAAAGACCCTGCGGAGCAAACAGGCAAAGGTGTGGCCTTAAAATCAGTCACTGCCTTCTTCACCTGGCTCCGCGAGGCCGAGGAGGAGTCTGACAAAGAATAAAAAGAGTGAACTGAAAGCTGCCGCCCTCCTTTGGCGACGACGTGGGGGCTCTGCAGGCGGCTGCAGAGAGTCATGGACATTATTGCCATAGAGGCAGACTCAAATCAATCCTCAATGAGGATAAATCTTTATTATTTTTTCTTTTCTTTGAGGGATGGACTCAGAAAACAATCATTTCTCTCTACCTTCCCTCTCTTGCTTCCTCATTATTCCCCCCACCTGCAAGTGTCCTCATCAAATAAACTTGAAAACTGATGCAGCAGGATTGCTTGTTAACGAGGTGTGAAGTATCTCACATCAGAACTGTTTTCTCACAATAATACAAACCAACAGGCTGCTTTTTTATGGTTCTAGATCATTCTAATGCCTAACATCCTATCTGATCTTTAAGAATAACAGCAGGGCGTGTGGTGTAGTGGTTCCCTGAAACGTCATGCCATAATGTGTGTTCAACCCAAACTCAGCTCTTATGTCTTTGTCCCTTACTGGAGTGTGCAGCATGACTGAAGTGTGTTTCTATTAATGATACAGTGGACGAAACGTCGATAGACAAATGTACATGAACTAATCTTAATTTGTTGAATGGAGTTTTTAAAGCAAAGGTTGTCTATTTTCTCTTCCTGTTTCGCAACATGAACTTACAAAGGACAGAAACATGGAGGACCGGTGTTGATCTTTGACCTTCACTACTGGGGGGGGGGGTCTTAATGCTTTCTCTAAGCCATCCTCTCCCATCCCCAGTGGTGAGCCACACTGACTGACTTCTCATCTTTACCTCTTCTATACTTAAACCTGAGCTGTCGTAGAGGACTAATGACCCAATCACCCTTAAAACTTGAAATCTACAGATAATTGACTTGATGAAAATATATAAAGTAAAAAAAAAAAAAACAGCAACACAGAAATGATCCGAAAGCCTTTTCTACATCAAGTGGAAACTTATTTCAGGAGCGTTCTGTAAATATATAATAATAATTATAAAAAACTTCTTTTTTCAGTTTTATTTTTCAGAAGCGATGAATTGCTGTTTTAATTGCAGTGTAACCTTTTCCAACAGAAACCGCAGTTATCCGAATGCAGAGAGGTGCTTTAGATAATCCATTGATTATTAGTTGTATTGGAATTTTGTAAATATTTTTTTGCTTTCTTTATTTAAGAAATATTATGCTTCTTTTGCATCGGAAACTGGAAAGATGAGGTAACAGAACATTGCAAATAAAGGACTTATTAAGTTGCTGAGACGAGTTTTTCATGAGTGTCTGAAGCGTGTCCAATACCTTGGATTTATTGTTGTTTGTGTGGTTGTACAGAGACACTCCAAATCAACTGACCTTTCCTTTCTTTACTGTAAATAGTCAAATGTAATGACATGATATTATAAAAATAACTGGTAGAAGATCGAAGCACAGTCAATATTATAAAAACAGGAGAACATCTAAAGATATAAGCAAAAGTCACCAGCCTTAGGTTAAGAAAATGATACTTCAGTATGTTTAGATTGGGAATTGATGTGAAAAAGGGAAATCGTAGGTTTTTGTTTGGAAATGTTTTGTCTGAAAATACGTTTTTTTTGCATATAGACAATTGTAATTCAGGAGAGGAAAAGTTGGAGTGGTTCCTCTGAAGGTTGCATCATGGCTGCATTAGCCCACTAGGTCACCTTGGAGAAAATGGGCTGTAGACCCCCCCCACTGAGCCCTCATTTTCCAACTGAGTGTATGCAGTCTGTTGTCTGAAAACAAACACATACACATACACTGTAGCTTCAGTATATTTTATATATTAATAAAATGTCAAAAAACGTCAGCATTAGTATTATTTTTCCATTTTATGTCCATTTATTTTATTAAAATGTAATAAGGGATTATCTTATAATTATTCATAATGAAAATTAACTTTAATATTGAGCCAAAAATATTTGCCAGAATAAAAATTACAACAAAATGTAAAAAAACAAGTTTTAAAAATAACCAATAAAGCCAGGCTTAAACATACCTACTTATATTATTATAACATAATGGAAATAACAGGAACATGAAAACAAATGCATTGGGATTATGAAGGAAAATAAGATACAAATATTATACATGCCCATAAGTGGGTTAAATACGTTTTTTTATAATAACTACTTTTTTAAAGATATTTCCAGCGTTTTCTTGACATCAGACTGCAGTGGATTCCGCACATTAACCGCATGCCCCCTGCAGGGTCTGTTTACCTCACCACTGCGGAAGTGTGCGGTAAAGTAGCATAACATCAGAGCAAAAACTAAAAATAATAAAAGAAAAGCAAAAACCAGCAGCAGAGCTATCCGGGGCCAAATCTGCAGGTGACTGTATCTTGATGCTGTCTCTGCGGGGAGGAGTGGGGGGGGGGACATAGATGTGACACCGCCTCGCGCTGATGACGCTTACCATCGGGAGACATTTGGACAGCCAAGTAACCCACATTACGAGCAACAAATGGTGCGTCTGAGCCGGAGACCTGATGCTGGAGACAGGAGCATGGTGTTCCCGCACCCTGAGAGCCATTGATGCTGCAGAGCGAGCTGCACGGGGACAGCCGTCATCTGTTGATCGGATTGGAGACAATTAAGCGCATTATCATGATGAGCGGTCCCACTTACAGGTAGGATCATTACAGAACATCGAGCAGCGCTAGTTCAGGGCAGGGGGGTCCGGGGTGTTTACCCGATGCAGGTCTGGAGACATTGGTATGCAGATGCAGACTTCAGAGGTTGCCTGGAGACCTGCTGCTGCATCTTGTGCGTTATGTGTCCATACTTGAAGGCTACAGGCCTGCAGCAGTCAATGGCGATGATGTGTTGTTCAGCCGTCAGCGTGTCGCTTCTGTTGATTGAATTTCCGGAAAAAATAATCAGCACTGCGGCTCCATCCATACAGATGCAGGTGTTTGGCTGCAGTCGACCCCACTTGTTGGTCCTGCAGGGAGAAGTCACACCACAGGCTGACGATCACCCTGTGAGACATGTTTAGTCATATTTGTGTCAAAAGAAAGGCACACTGCTGTCTGCCTCTGCAGGTAGGCTACAAGATAATCAAAATATGAATGTGTAAAGGCCTTTTAAGCAGCATGATCACAATTGCAAATCCTGCTACATGTTGTTGTGTTTTCAGGATAAATGTCATTTAGCAGCATGTGTATCAGCTGACAATCATCATGTTGAAGTGGGAGTCTTTTTAAAAAGCAACATCACATCTATGCTTCAGAGAGGCCAAATCGTGCAGGTTAAATGGTTCAAAAAGAGAACAACAAGCAAATATAAAAGGGAGCTGTCACAAAACATTTGACTGCTTATCATTTAAATTATTGGTTAATCTTTTATTTTTTTTCGAGTCATCAAGGCTGTAAATAGTGAATATATTTACGGAAGTGGTTCCAATAATGGGGTCCAGACACCTTAATTGGGTCACAGCCTATATCTGAGTGTTCCCAAGATAATTAATTATAGGACTGAAACTAATAAATATTGCAAGTTCCTGAGGAATACGCCGATTATTTTCTAGATTCACTAATAGTTTTATCTAGGCTATAACATCTCATAAAATTGGGGAAATGTTCTCAAGTTAAAGGTGATGTCTCTAAATGTCTTGTTTTGGTAGTCCTAAACCCCATTTTCTAAGAAGAGACAAACCCAAAAAAAGCAGGAAATGTATTTGAGAGTCTGGAAACAATCAGTTTTCAAAATAGTTTGCTATTATGTCAAAATAGTTTGCTATTATGTTTTCTGCCAATACACTTATTGTCGCAGCTTTAACTGAACAGAGAAAAAACAATCGTACAACATAGATTTTTTTTAAATCGTCTGATTCGTCTCTAATTTTGCTCTTTTATTCTCCCAACCATGCCGACTAGGTAAAATGATCAAAATTAAACATTCAGAGAGGAACATTTCAATTTGACAGTGAATATATTTTTGTTTCGAGGAGACACAGACTGAAAACGTATGGAGGGTAACTGCGGTGTGACAGTGTGTAGGTGGTGACAAACGAGGCTAATTGGCACATGACCTAAAAATAAGCTGATTTAAATGTGTCTTCTTCTTTCAACATGTTCTAAGATGTCCACGGTACTGAAAGTCTTGCCGTGTGTTTATCACTGTGGAGCATGTCAGACGTGTGCGGAGCTCACAGGAGTGATTTGCAGCGTTGAACGTCACCCGGTCGTCACATCACTGCCCCCCCACTGTGGGCCTCTGACACATATTTGATTTCTGACTTCAACGTAAGCCATTAACTGCAGGAAGGAGCCTCTCCTGTGGGGATCTGCTCAGAGATAT
Organism: Pseudochaenichthys georgianus; assembly: GCF_902827115.2. Lineage (NCBI taxonomy): Eukaryota > Metazoa > Chordata > Actinopteri > Perciformes > Channichthyidae > Pseudochaenichthys > Pseudochaenichthys georgianus. Next base: position 25,083,198 of record NC_047519.1, read on the forward strand.
CTGTCAAGTCATGCACATGCTCAGTTTGTTCAGGCAACATGTTGTTGGACTCACCTTCCCTTCAAAATAAGACACATTCCCAGCAGCTTCTGCAGATTTAGCCGAGCAACCAGATCGACCTCCTGCAGCCATGTGTGTCTTTGTTCTCGGTCGAGTAGTTAGTAGGGTGGCAATATCACTTTTAATATGGATCAGCTGGCTGAGCTGGAGCTGCTTAACGGAGCCGGTCAAACGCCATATGTCAGCCCAGTGGCTCGAAGAGTGTCCACCTGCCTTCAACTCATCCACGACCATTGTAACAGCTTCCTTTCGGCTTACAGTGGCTTTAGCAGCTGTTGCAGTTAAATGTAGGGCATAGCTGTTTGCTCGTCTGCCTGGTGGTTTAAACCAGAAAACTCGAGCTGTGACTTTCAGTTGTGTGGTTGCTGCGTTTTGCACTAACGCCGCACAATGAGGCTGAAACCCAGAAGTAGAGAAACGGGAGATACTGAGACTGACTTTTAACATCTGTCCAGGGACTACAGACGAAAAATAGCCTGTTGGCTAACTCTGGCGCATTTACAGAAATGTCAATTAATGTGCACTGTCCCTGTCAAATAAATATATTAAAAAAAAGAAAAAAAAAGAAGAGGTAGGAAAAGTATCTTTTGTAAAGCTCTGTTTGGGATGGAGCACTTATTCTGGCATGAAGGCCCAAACGTGTTTGTTTGTGATTCATATTTGAATTTTTGCTTTTCATTGACATGCTTTTAGAAGGTTTCTCACAGTGTAAATATTGGCCTGGTAAACATTTACTGTTATGTGGAAATCCTGGAATAACTGACTAGTGCTGTGTGTGACCCAACAAAGTTAATTTGCTGCTTGTCAAACAAGGAGTTTTGCTAAACGTCTAATCTGTTTTACAGGTGAAATCTGAGGAGAGTGAAATGATTCCGAAGTCAGGAAAATCTCCAGCAGACTCGAGGAAAAGTGTCGGCATCCATGAGTTTGCAGCACTTGCCAGATCCTCCTTAAATGGTATTTACTTGATTTCAACCGTTTATACTTGATGAATGAATGTCTAGAAGTAAAACATCTCCTCTCTGTGTTCAGGTATCTCTCAGGCAGTGAGGGACCATGTGACCAAGCCCACCTCCCTGGCTCAGGGCCGGGTCGCCCACCTCATCGAGTGGAAAGGTTGGCCCAAACCTGCGGAGCCGCCGCCAGCCGCTCACTTCAACTCCTACTGCCATCTTAGCGAGGGAGAGAAGGAGGCGCGCTTTGCTGCAGGTATTCATTCTGCCACCTTCAACCAAGGATAAGATTTGTATCCAGCTTTAGTGTTTAACTAGCTGTTTGCGTAGGCATGTCATTTACACTGGGGATGCTGGGGACCCACCACTTTTTAATATGGCTGATTTTATCCCTATTACTTTTTTCAGTCAAATGTGCACAAAAAAACAACAACTAGCACCAAGAAATGTTAACTTAAAAACGTTCGCAAAGATTTATTTGCACAAGGAGAATTCATAAAAGGAAATGTAAATACAAAAACTCATTATTAAATTACAAAAAAGTAACTAAACATTTATTGAGACAGTTTCTTGATATTTTAAAATCTTCTGACCCCTCATGTCCGCACTACTTTTGAACACAGAGGGCCACCCTTAGGGCACGTGCCTCCTCTTGCGTAGCTCGGTTTAGCTCCAGTATACTCTCCTGTCAGTCGGCTAATCCCCCGACCCTCCTGCCTGTCAGCGGTCCGCCCCGCCCACCACGTTGTCTCCGGGGTGATGTCTTGTATTGGCAGCAGATGGTGGCCTATTAGACTTTCTCCCAGAACACCTCATTGCCCACCGACGGTATGACCGCTCCTGCTGTTTCACTGTGACTCATCCTCTGTGGCGCCGGCGAAATCAAGGGAGGGAGAGAGGGATAAAGAGAGAGGTAGTGACGGATGATTAAGTATTTTTTCTTCACACCTAGATCAAAGCTCCAAAATAAGCTTTTTAAAAAGTTTGTGATAAGAGCTGAAACGAATAGTCGTCGATAATTAGGTATAAAAAAAATCAACAGAGTTTTTGATGATCAATAAGTCACCTTGCTCTTAAATAGATACCATCTTCTTAAATGTAATTATTTATACGTTATCCTATATGGCGAGCTCCACGCATTTCTGTCTGCAGGTAAAACAAAATGTAACCTTGGGCTTTGGGAAATTGTGTAGTACAGTTTTTTAGACAAGGCTATTATCAACCAAATAATGGGCCCATTATAAAGCCCTAATGTTTACTTAGTCTGACAGGGTAGCAGTTTCACTCTTTACTTTCCTTATATTGACATGGCTGTCAGAAAAAATGAGATTTTTCTTTCTCCACTCGATTGAATACATTCATCTTTTAAACAAGTCACAACAAATCTGAGGGTGTCACAGGATTCAAAAGACAAACCGTTTTTTTCTTTCCTGTTTATTATAGAAATCTGTGCATCTAAAAATTCAAATAAAACCAAGGAAAGACAATAACCCTATTAAAAGATGCAGCATTTCCTTATTTTAAGGTTGTCATAAATGTATTGGACCTGTTTTCTCTGCCAGGAGTGGCGGAGCAGTTTGCCATCGCAGAGGCTAAGCTGCGTGCCTGGGCGTCTATAGATGATGATGAGGAAGACTCCAATGATGAAGACTCCCACACCAACGGTCAGAGTAAAACCTCCTCCAACGAGAGCTCAGGTATCCACAGTCTCCTCCATTTTGTTCATTTCCTCATCTCCATCTTCATTTCTGCATCATCTAACAAATCGCCTTCATCTTCCCATCCCCCTCTCCCACTTTTCCATCCATCTCCAGGTGTTCTGACTCTTTGCTCCTCCCTCAGACGGCGCCGCGACCCGTCCAATCAGTGCTGCGCCGAGCCAGCCTGAGGGCGAGGGTGTTGAGGCTCCGCCCCCCGACTGCCCCCTGTGCTCCAGCACTGCGTCCCAGACCAACTCTTCCACTCTACCCAGCGACTGCCTGAGCCCCTTCCTGGATGAGGAGGAGGAGAGGGTGGAGGGTCAGGAGGAGCCCACTGTTTCCCAGGAGCAATGCAACGAGGTCTGCATCCACAACAAGCCTGAGTGGAGACCCCGGGCCCGGAGCAGCAGGTTCGACTCCTGCTACTCCACCTCTCACTCAGAGTCTCCTGGAGAGGAGGACGAGGAGGAGGAAGGCAGCGTGTTTCACGAGTTTCGAGCGTGGCAATCCAGCCGGAGAAGCTTCTTCTCCGACCGCGCCTCATCCGGAGTGGCATCCTTCGACGAAGAGGAGGAAGTCGAGGAGAAGAAAGAGTAACTGATGTGATGTGTTGTCCATCTTTATGTCTCTTTGAGTCTGTGTTGATTCTGGATATGATGAGAAAATCGATTCTGCTTTCACTGTAAACCTCTCTCGTCCTCCTCTTCCCCTCCTCCTCTGATCATCTCCTCTCCACTCGCTGCCTTCTGTCTCTCATCCTCAAAGCCTTTCATGTTCTGGTCTCGCTCCGCCGTTTATCGCTGCCGTGAAACAGTATATTTATTGGAGAGTTCAACCAGAATGTAAAGCTGTTGTTCAATCTGAGTTTTGTACATCTGTTTGTGGAGAGTCATGTGTTGCATTGGTTTTCTATGGATATTTTGTAGTGTTGTTTTCTCTGGGTCATGCTGTGTCATGTGGGGTCGGACTATGTTTGATACTGAATGTCTGAATGTCATGAATATATAAATAAATGATTTTTCTAAAAAGGAAGATTGTCTTTTTTTCCTTCACTAAACTGAACGTACAACAAATGAAAACAACTTCTGAAGGTGTTTTGTTTTTTATTTAGTCATTCACTCATGTACAAAAACAATTTCATGTCCTCTGAAAAATAACAATGGCTGTTGGATTTCAAATGCATAATTCTCCTATGTACAATATCATGTACGTAGATCTCATCCATGTATTTCCATATGCACAGAGCATATACAGGCCAGTGTGCCATATAAAGGGAGATACTACAGACTTATTGCTTAACTATATACGCTGCAAATTTGCTTATACACTCTCTACATTTAACTCCTTATACGTTATCCTATATGGCGAGCTCTACGTCACATTCTATATGCAAACGAAAAGTTAAGACGTTTATAAATCGTTGAACCAATGTTTACACTGAAAAACAATGAGTTAATGTGCTGCGATGATATCACATAGGATTGAAATATGGCTTCAAAATTGTTGCATGAAAATAAAATACATTCATCCATTTTAGGGTCTTAACAAGGACTCAAACACTCTTTGCTCTTTCGACAGAGGCCAGGCTGGATTACATTTACTCTCATAAAGATACAGCCAGTTTTCCTCGGTTCACTCTGAGCTTAAGTGTTGTCCCTTTATAGGGCTAGAATCTTGTTAAACACACAATTAAATTCACAAAGCAGAAATGTAGAGGCAGTATAAGTGACAGACAGTCGACGTTGCCCTTATGAAATCAGCCCCTCTAAAGCCAAACCAGGCTACATGTGAAGTAAACTATACTCATGCTAAATACAATGTGCTTCACCACTTTGGAGCCCTGTTACTAAGCTTGGTGGTCCTTTGGAAGCAGTGGTGGTTCTAGACCAATTTTACTGGGGGGGGGGGGGGGGGGCCAGGCTGGGGCCAGTTATTTCATGAGAGCGGCACAATAACAAGCGGGTTAAAAAGACAAAGACAGTATAAAGTAATTGTGTAAAATAAACATAAAATACAGCAATTGATATTTGTAAGATTATTTGTTTTAGTAAATGTAAGTTACAGTCCTTTGTTTCAGTAGTTTTTTTCATTCAGAGTATTTGTTTTAGTAACTTTAAGTGACAATTTAATTAAAAAATATAAACAGTATTTGCTTTTATATAAGGTAATGAACAGTTTAACCTCCACTGTACATCCGGGACTCTGATTGGACTTAGTTCCAATCAATCGTAATATTGTAACCTTTTTTTTGGAGGGGGGCCACAGGGGGTTCCCTGGTCAGTGTTACGGGGTCCTTGGTCAGTGTTACGGGGGCACTGGCCCCTGTTGCCCCCCCTAGAACCGTCCCTGTTTGGAAGTTGCCTTTGAACGGTAGATCTCTGCTGATTTGGGGATTTCCGAGGTGACAAACCATTATTTGTTAGTAAATGATGTGTGGTAATTAAACAATGGAGTCCTGACAAACTAATGATGACACTGTTGCTATTAAACCCTCTTTTACTGCATTATTACTGTATATTTATTGCATATCATCCAATACCTTTATGTATAAATATTATCAGCCACTTTCTAGTTTATTGGTCCACTGATAGTGAATAGGTAGTAGTTTCAATTCATACCATCGTGTGCTCATTTGTTCTTCTGTGCTTTCTTGTCTATTATTGTTCCCCCTCCATTATTTGTGCGTGACTTTTATTCTCGAAGTAATGTAGTTGAAGACATGATAACAGGATTTTATTTTTGGCATGAAGACTCAAAATATGTTAAAGAGTCCAAGATCTGAGCATGGAAAGGAAAGTGTCAAAATGTCTCACGCACACACACACAAAACATACAGCTTGCAATATTCTATATTTTTCTCATGGTCAATAAACCCCATGAAAAGATAAAACTAGTGTATTTGTAGACCACCATAAAACAGAGCTAAAATGAATGCCCAACGAATGCACTAGTTACTTACGTTTGAGTAATATAGCCTACAGTACTCAGCTTGCTGAAGTGTTTAAATGAACGTCACATACAAAGCGACATCATTAGATGAGCATAAGCTTTTGATTATTGTCCCCTTAACAGAGAGCTTTAAAGGTCGGTTTTACTCAATTTAAAAGACACACAATTTAACATCGGTAAGTGCTCAGTTAAAAAAAAGGGAGATTTTAACATCTATTATTCCATGACGACTTAGCAAACTCCTTCTGTAGAGGAACATCAGGTGATACGTTCAAAATCTCAAGGCAACTTAAAACTGATATTTGTTCCTCCACTGATTGAGTATTGCACTCTGAACATTGTTAGTCACGAGGGACAGTCTAAATAAAGGTTCCACATTAATGCAGCAGATTGTTTTCTATCCAATTAATTATTCTTCCTTGTCAAAACCTGGTGCTTACATTACCCACTTATTCTAGCAGAGGCTAATGCAGCTGCAAGCAAAGAAGAAGAGCGATAGTGGTCTGGTCATATCACTTCTCTGTATCTCACTTGTCAATTGAATCGTAGTTCATGAAGGGTTTCTGAAGCCACAGAAGGTTTTATATAGTTTTTCTTTATATAAACAGTAGTAGGTGACTCTCTGACACTCATCTCCAGTATTGGCCCCTCAGCTACGTGACCCACCGAAATGCGCAAATGTTCTACTAGAGCTTTCTCATCACTTTTCGCAGCTTGAATTGGTTTTCATGTTTTCATGGGATTTCATTGAGTTATAAAAATATAGAATACACCCAGCTTTATCCTTTAAAACAGGCATTTGCACAGTTTGACAGAAACACATGATGGTAATGATGTCACATGTACTCATTCTCACTCACTCGCTCACACAACAAGGTTAGAAACACGGTATCTAGGCTGAACTGGGAGGTGAGAGCGACCTCTACGAATGTAAGAACCGTCGATATTCATGATGCGGCAGCGAGGATCCCCTCGAGTCATTCTGATTGGGCCTTAGTGTGGGCGGGGCAAACCTCTCCCTCAGGTTCTGATTGGTCCTTGTTCAGAGACGGGCTTCCCGGATCCTGCTCCGTGTGGTCCGGCTCAGGAGTGTGTGTGGGGAGGTCATAGTCACAGGCCAGCTCCGACTCCTCAGTGTGGGAGGGGCTGCAGTCAAAAGTGAACTCTGATTGGTCCTCGGTGAACGAGGGGCTCTCCTGCAGCACCAGCTCTGACGACTGGCTCGAGGCGTCTCCGGGGCTCGCCTCAAACTGCAGGTTCGTTTGGTCCGAGAAGTTGACGGGGATCTCTTTGTACGCAAGGTCTGGCTGGTTCTGCACATCTGGACGGTTGGGTTCCCGTGGCAACGAAAGCCCCCTGTGGCGGAGGCACAGCTTGTGTAGTTCTGTTACCTCGGATACATTCGAGCTGTTCCCACTGTCACGGAAACTGGCCAGTGGGGGGCGCACCTTCACTCCAGTCACCGTCACCGAGCCCTCGATGGCCTTACGCAGCTGGAGATACAGAGTGACAGAAAAAGGCAGTGAATCAATTGTATAACAAAAGAAAAAGGAATGGGGAGAGACAAGGCGATAATACAAAACAGGGAAAATTCTCCATTAACTGAAGCCAATTGATGCCACATTTTAAAAAGGAAAACTTAAAAGACACACAACTCATGCAATGTAATCAAAGTCTGAATTATCCAGTCCTGTGTGCAATCCACATACATCTTCCATAAAACCTTACCCAAAAAGCTGATCAGATCTTGGCCACTTTGTGATGTCATAATGTTTTTTTGGGTTGTGGAACCATTAGCCAATAACCAACCAAGGTAACCCCGCCCCCCCACCTTACCACCTGAATCTCCTCCTAGAGCACCATTACGTTCTTTTTAACTAAATATCTCTCAGAGGGGAGTGGCTCCTTATTTTCATCTAAAGTAACAGACAGAGAATCAGCACTTTTGAAACAGGGCTGAAACAGAGGGGTTTATGGGATGCTACAATGCGTGATCTGTTGGGTATTTCGAGCCAAACACTTCAGAGACATGTTTTTAATATATCTGAGACCTATAATTAGTGGTGCACGATAATTATCGGTCCGATATTAGGAATTATGACGTCATCCCGATAAAAGTATTAATAGCGCCGATAATATACAATATATTCTTTGGGTAAAAAAAAGGAAACAAATACTGCGGTGTGGGTGGATTGGGATGAGGGGCGCTTGTTTTTCACTCGGCTCCTCCCGTTTTGTCAGTACTGTGGTATTAATGGTTTAGGAAGAGGGGAGTTTTCCACAAATCCAGCGCTCCCTTCTCATGCCTGGCTGTGATGTAAATGGTGTGCGGCCGTGAAGCCAGGACAGTAAACAAACATGTCGTTGGTAGTATGGGACTATTTCAAAGTTTCAGAGTTAGATAGTTCGCTTGCTATTTGTATTAACAAATGCAATGCAGAAGTTCCACGAGGAGGGAAAAAGGTAACGAGCTATAATACTTCCAACCTGAATAGTCACCTCAAACATCGCCATCGCTACGATGGTGTGTTAAAAGCGTACGAAGACGCCTGCGCTGCTAAACTAACGGCGAATCCAAAGCCAGCTGCAAAGGCACCGGGGCTTTTACCTATCGACGAGGCTTTTGAAATAGGCAAGACGTTTGACAACCCCAGGGTTAGTTTTGTTCATAGTAGTAATGCTCATGTCATTTGCTCACTACTAGTCTTTTTTTTACCACCAGGTATGCAAAAACTACAGGTACATTTAATATATATATTATATATATATTATATTATTATCGGTTATCGGTATCGGTCTTGAGAAGCAGGAAGTTATCGGTTTCAAAAAACCAATATCGTGCATCTCTACCTATAATACATTGTTGAGAATTAGCATAATAGGGGACCTTTAAATAAAAGATCATCATTTTAAGTATATTTATAACAATCATATCAAAAAGAAATGTTTCAATCAGAAGCCTGAACAATTAAAGTAAAGACATGCAAACCTCTTTGAGAGAGACGACTCCAACCAGACGTCCCATGCTGGTCACGTAGGCGTGGTCCAGGCCCAGCAGAGAGAAGATAGTGTGGGTCTGTGGAGGGGCAGAGATTAATGACTTTTACTTGATTCAGAGAATAATCTACTTCTACACTACTTCTTCCACCACTGCAAAGCGCTCAAGAACAAATGAGTGATGAGTGAGTGTCCCTCCAGATGGTCATTTGGCTGATATTGTGCAGAATGATCCCAACATTAGTCAACGCATTAAAACATCATTAAGAATTACTTTATAATTAAAGGGTCATTAAATACATTCAAAGCACCTTTCAAATAATTCAACTGGGGTTCATGGACCTCATAACACCTGCAGTTTTAGTGCCAGGTCCTTTAAGCTGTAACACCAGGATAGCCCATCAGTCTGGTGATTAAGCCCACAATGAACTACATTTGTGTAGTACTTTAACAGTGTGTAGTACTTAAACACAGTGTGTAGTACTTTAACACAGTGTGTAGTACTTAAACACAGTGTGTAGTACTTTAACACAGTGTGTAGTACTTAAACACAGTGTGTAGTACTTAAACACAGTGTGTAGTAATTAAACACACGAAAAATACACATGGTTGGCACATTTCCAGGTCATTTATTGTTTAATATTCATATCATAAGTTGAAGTCAATGTCATGTAGGTCTTTTTTATAGTGTACCTTATGCAGAGATGTTTGCTCTACCAGCTGGAAGGGAGCGGGATCAATCTTGCAGTTCTTGAAATCCACCGGCTTGTCGAGCTGCTGCTCCTCCCACTCAGCTATCTGCAGGGAGAACGATAATGAAACAATTACACTTCTAAACTTTTTTATTCTAAAACACAATTTAACAGTATTGTATTCTGTAAATGCAGCTCTCACGTCTGATGGAGTCATGCCATCTTCCGTATCAGTGGAGTCCTAAAAGACAGTCCAAAAATCGACAAGTAAGATGCACATTTACCCTGTTTGACACACACATACAAAGGTTTATATACACAAAGTTACACCATTAAGTACACTACAAAGTGTACCAACACAAACACATTATGTGTGGGGGAAATCTGAGGGGGGGATCTGTTTGTTACTGTGTGTGAAATACAGAGCCGTACGCAAATTAGTCACTTATAGAATTTCAGAGGTTTACGCTGAGATTTGATTTATGGGTCAAACTGTTAACACATTTCCCAGAAAATTAATAACACCTTCAGCATTAAATTAAACACAAACAAACAATTACACGACACAGAAGGCATATTAACAGCAGTTACAAAGAAAGCTGATGAGACACCTGTTTTACACTGATGTTGAAAAGACTACTTCTCTGCAAAGCCACTCTGACGCTTTGTTTGTTGCACCACAAATATTTTGGCCCAGCACTCACTACGTGCGTGTCGCAAGGCAACGGTTACTAAGCAACAGTCTCTAGGCGGTAGACAATCTTACCGCCATGGAGATCCGCACTCGTTTGGGTTGTCTTTGTTCAGGAGGAGCCGGCCCAGCCGGGCTCTTCCGACCGAGGAGAAGACATGAACACACCATTAACAGAGCTTCACAGTTTCCCCCTTTATGCTGCTGCAATATTGGTTCCCCGTCTGACTTCTACCAGGAGAAGTCACATGACGTGGGCACAATGTTGCTGAAAGGGTATAATTATTACAGTACAGAAGAAGACAAGGGCAGACAATCTGTAATGAAACCCAATGTTAATACAACATGGGTTATACAATGCCAGGAAAAAGGGGTCTGAACACCACACATTTTTGTTTGGGACTTTAAGTCGTTGTGATTGTCTCTGTTGTCTCCATAAGGAGCTATTATGTTGAAAAATTGCACATTTTCACATACTGTTAATTTAATTGATGAAATGCCTCAACAACTGTTGTGGATTTATGTCTCCCTCAGGATAAACTGTAACAGCTTTGATGATCCTTTAACATCCCTCAATATCCATCAACAGGCTCACATTTGTATTTGTCCAATAATGTGGTTTATCAAATAATACCTGCAAAACTATTGACAATCCAATTAGTAACACTTATTGTGTTCATTGCTTGTTAAGGAATGTAATGAACATGCTAAACATCAGTATATTAACATTAGCATGTTGATGTTAGCATTCATCTCAAATAACCACTGTAGCAGGGACGTGCACAGATACGGGCTAATGTTGCCCGGGCAACGGCCCGTTTGGCATTTTTGGCTGACCTGCCTCTCTGGAGAGAGCGAGAGTTTGTTTTTCTTTTTTCTGTTGTGGCCAAATCAACACGATAAGCCCACAATTAGTATTGTAGCATCTCGCTGCGGGAAACACACTTTGTCAGCGCTGTCATCTGCCGGTGCGTTAAGACCACCTCAGTGTCGGATTTTGGATACTTGATTTTGAGTTGTCTCATCATGGCAGTTAGAGTATAGGCGACAACCCAGGGGACTTTACTTCCTCTTGATACCGTCGGTTATTTACAAAAAAAACACCTAAATATAGCGTAGGCCTACTTGTTATTGTGCTTCTGTCTTTCTGTGTCTTTTCATCTGTAAACTCCCTCAACGGGGCCGCTCGCTCTCTTTTCTTGATCGCCCTCTCACGGGTGAACAGTTCAATGTCCCGCTTCATTGTAGGATTTCTGCCATGTTTCTACCACTTTAGTTTGACCCTCTCTGTTATTAAGTTATAGAATACTAAATAAATAAGTATTTAGATTAATTAGACCGTCACTGCGTTCATAAAGAATGATAAGAATAAGAGTAATGCGTATTGAACTGATTTAATTCATTAGTGAGTTTATTTTAGGTAATTAGTTCGAGGCCCTATTTTATCAGTATGTCCTGCACAGCAGTTACAATGGTCAAACTACATTAGAACAGAATTGTCCCCATTTTGTCTTTAATAGTTCCTAACATTAGATATTTTAATGAGATATGGACCGCAAACATTTTTTTTTAAATCAAGTCACCGAATGCAAGTTGTCGCCTTATCTTATTTTGTTATGAGATGTGAATTACTGTTCAATTTAGTTGATGTAAAAATCGTTTGGTTTCTTTTACATTGAAAAACAAGTTACAATTTTCAAAAGGTCTTATGTTTTTTTTCGGGGGGAGGCCCTTTTTCCAGTTTAGAGCAATAGCCCCTCCAAATTTCTGTGCACGTCCCTGCACTGTAGTCTCAGTGTTCTTCATTACATTTAGCCGTGTTAAGACTTAATTAAGTCAGAGGGTGTTGCACTGATTCATTCTTCCTTACAAATCTATGACGCTTAAGTTGGCATTGATGAATACTGGTCAGGAGAAATGTGCGGGCAAAAGCTTGGGAACCACATGCTGCATAACATCAAGTTATACATGTTGAACACCAAGACTGAATGTTTGAATGGCTGCTTTCTTAAATCAAATTGAATTATGTTAAATCAGTTGTAACATATTGAGTACCGGTATCTCCGCTATAAACTGAATTCATATCTTTGTAATTGAACAATGATTGACCCACCAGAGCATCAATATTGTTTAAGGGTTGAAAATACATAAAACACATTTCATACCCTTAGTTTGACCAAGAACTGTGAACATGCTGGATTTTCAAAATGAGAGGCAGTGACGGTGTTATGCAATGCCTTATACAGTAAGTTATACAACTAAACTGCACTGATGATAGCACACAGGAAAACCTTGCTGCCAGTGGGTGGATTCTGCCCGTCAGCAGGAAGAGGAGGAGGGCGGCATATGGTGGACTCAGAGAGAGCCCACACCCACGTATAAGATACGCGTCATATTCATACTTGCACCCACACATATCATATCCCGCGCTTTAACTCACCTCCATTAGCTCCTTATCGTGGTCAGCACAGGTCAAGGTCTGAGAACCTTGAGAGAAAAGAAAAACATTTTTTTAAAGCTTATTTGATGTTCCTGAAATCAAACGTCACTGTTACTCTGTATGTCTTAATGTGTGTGTGTATGTGTGTACACCGATGTTAAGTACATACTATTTGGCGTCTCTGTGTCGCCGATGGCGGACACAGTTTTCAAGGCAGATTTCAGAGGAAGCTGAGTGTTGGAAACCACCGGGCTGAAGGAGGCAGACTCCTCTGTGGAGATCTATGTGAACACAATATTAACAGACGAAGCCACACACACACACGAGCACATGCAGATAAACAAACAGGACAGGTAATGGCACAGATGACAGAGACACAGAAGAGAAGTGTTAATGTTACCGTGGAAATAAAACATTTTCAACAGTTAACAGTAATCACTTACCACAACAGGTCCATCTGTGCCTTTACCTACTGCTACATGCTTCACACATGCTGTGGTTGATCCACTCTATGTCTACTGCTAATAACCAAAGCCTTTTCCCCCAGCCCTGCCCTCGGACGCCTCACACCTGTTGGGTGCTCACCAGGAAGCGGACCGCTTGGCGTGCGCTGGTGGTGGTGGAGGCGTTGATGTGGGAGTGGGAGCAGGGGGAGCTGGGCGTGCTGTCGGTGGTGAGGCTGGACAGGTGATCGTGGGTGCCGTTGTCCTGGGCCAGCTGGCGGAGGTACTCCAGCCTCTGCTGGTGGCCCAGCTGAACAGAGAGCAGCGACTGGAGCTGCAGACGCTCGATGGAGCCCAGCAGGATCATGGACTCTGAAAGAGAAGGAGCAGACAAACGTTGACAGAAAACATGTGAGGAAATTAGATAGAATTGGCTATGCAGAGGTAAAAGTGGAACATGGAATAATTGCTTTGAAGGGGTTGTGTCAGCATACGTTACAACCAAAGTCAGTATTAGTCTTAATATTTTACTGAAACTAATACAACTTTATGTACTTTAAGTTTATTTCAATAATCTGCCCTTTTATGTTTCGTTTTAATGTCTTTCGTTTTTGTATTACCTGTCCCTTTTTAACCCTGCTCACCTAATCCTACTTCCCCAAGTCGTCACAGTTTATAGCAGCCCTGTTCCTTTGTGGTGGCTGAAAGTAGCTTTGTTTGTCTGGAAGCTGCCTGCTGTTCCTGCTTTTTAAGTATCTTCATTACATCTTCAGTCTCTGAGTCTGCATGAGGATCCTTTCTGCTTGCCTGCTCTCTAAACGGTCATAAATATAACTTAAGCTTATAAGCATCATATTTTTAAATGAGATGTTGATTCAGCTTTATTACATTTGTGATGTTGTTGCATTCCAATGTGTTTGTATTAAGTAAATGTTTCTCAAATGCATTCTAAACTCATTTATATCAATGGGAGGAGAAACAAGGCACAACCTTCATGAAGATTTATCGCAGGATTCTTTAATTAGACTACAGGATGACTGAGTGTACTGTATCATTTAAATGATCATTTATTTTGTAAAACGATTTAAATAATCTATAAAAAAGGGGTGAACTCATTTCAGCTGAATAACAATTGAGCAATTCATCCTGAAAAGGACAGGTCTCACACCTGAATGATTGTTGCATAAAAAACAGTCAATTACCAAGTTTTTGCTTAGAGTGTTCCTGGAACAGACAGTTCAGTGTCTCATTGTCATTTTGTATTGACATTTTTCTGTAGTATTATAATGTTGCATGCTGAGATTTGTTAAGATTGATTTGGTTTGCCATGCACTTACCCCTGGACTCAACCAGTGCCAGAGTCTTGAGCTGACCAGTCAGCAGCATCTCCTGCAGGTCCCGGTAGCAAGAGTTCAGAGTGATGTAACGCACATCCCTGACCATAATGTCCTCCACACGGATATTATACTTCCTGAAACACGAGAAAAGGGAATCGAGAGGTGTTGATGCAAGAGGGAAGGAAATTAAAGGCGAGAGAAGAGATACAAAACAGATGAGCGCACAGAATCACACTGATAATAACTAAATATAACTCCATCTGGTCGTTTTATTGAAAAACAAACAGGTGGGTAATGACAAACACTCACTCTTGATGTCCCATGCCGAGTTCAGGCAGATAAGGGAGTTTCTTGATGCGGATGATGGAGTCGTACAGCGATGGTTGGAGCGACTGGGCCACGGCGTTGGCCAGGATCACAGCGATCATCACAGGCAGGATGTGAGAGATCTGACCCGTCAGCTCAAACACGATGACCGCTGTGGACACCGTGTGGGTGACCGCTCCAGACAGCGCTGCAGCACCTGTGTGGGGGGGAATCATAGAAGAAAAATGTCTGTCTTGTGTGTGTGATGAGGAATCTTTGTAAACATGAATAAAAGAGTAAACAGATTATGTTAGAAAAATATCACTCGTCACCGGCTTGAGCTTCAATATCAGGATACATGTATTTATTATCCTTGCAAGAATGGAAGTAGTCATCACATACAAAGTTGCATGGGACAAAATAGTTCCCGAACAGTGTCCTTCACATGCTTATATACAAGAGAGAGGGTTACACAGTCACAAGATGCAGGAATACCGGTACAAAGCAGTATACAATGTTTAGTTTTAGATTAGCTACAGTAAGACCCACGTCAGAAATGATCATTCTTGTCATAATGTCTATCTCCATAGAGGCTGAATCATCATGTTAATCACATAGCTATCATATGCCTAAAACATTGTGTCCTGACGCTCTTCTAGGTAATCATACATCCTGTTACGTACACAGCTACAGTTGGGCCTTTGTTATCAAATACATTCAGTATTTTCCCAACAGTTTAATATCTGGTGTTAAATGTGCAATGTATCTGTGTTTTAATAATCAGAGAAGGAATGCTTCATGACAGCAAATCCAAACCAGATTTTCTGCAGGATGTAGTTCTAATTCATAACATTTAGCGCCACCCTGTCACACTAACCAGTGAGCCACCACCGTGGCAATTTTGTATCAAACGATTTTCTATTTTACTTTGGAACAAATGTAGTGTTCAACTTAAGTGGAATCAGCTTTCATCAATCTTATTCTATAAGCTGGCATGAAGTGATACGAATGGTTACAGCTTCGCAGCGGGGACAATTTCAATTACACAGAAGAGAAGAAAAGTGGCTTGGAAAAATTATTATCAAGACAAATTAGAAACAAAATGAATTAAGGTACAGTTTGTAAAACAATAACATAACTCACCAACTACAGCATAACCGCCGGGAACTATGGGATACACGCTGCCATCAGCATGTATGCCATCAGGAAACATGGTTGCCATGACCTCTCCAACAAGTCTGCCAAATCCTGCACCTGCTCGTTGCACAAAGAGAGAAGTTATTTAAAAAGGCAAGATTGTGGCTTTATCAAAAGTGCAAAGTAATTACGTAACAAAAGGACATTCAACTACAATCAAGACAGGTATAGAATACAAGAATAAAGGTTACATTGAAGTGAAAGAAATCAATTATTTGAGTCAATAAAAGGCCATCACAAATAGTCTTAACATATTTGGAGCAGTTTGTTCCATATATATGGTGAATACAAACCGAATGCTGCTTCTCTATGTTGAGATTTCACCCCGGGACAGAAAGAAAACGTCTCCTAGACTACTTAAGAGGTCAGGGTGTTTTATAAAGTAGGAATACATATTATACTGTACATGTATTTTGGCCCTAAACCTTTCAGTGCTTTGTAAACCGACACGAGTATAAAGGAGGTTGTTACCACTGCAGTAGATTCGTTAGAAAACACTGAATAATTTACTCACCGATAAGAAACACTGGCATGAAGGCCCCGCATGGAACCGGCATGGTGGTGGCCACAGCCGACATCCAGAACTGAGACAGAAAGACAAGTGTGTGTGACAATAAGTAAAAAGGAATCAAATCCTACACCGTTTCTATACATATGTCAAAAGCCTACCTTCATAACGATGAAGAGGACGAGTGTGATGAAGACGTTGACCTGCGGATGTTTCCAGCCGTTGTGGTGGTAATCAAACTCCTCGGCCACGCCCTGCCGGCACCACGTGCGGTTGTCAAACAGAGCGACCAGAGACTCGTGCTGCGTGAGCTGAAGGGTCGACACGAGATGGAAAGGTTATCTGAACGTGATTATATAGATGACAGACTTACAGGAGAATTAAAGGTCAGCTTTGGATCTACATCATCATGAAATCCCTGCAGCCAGAAATGCAGTATGTGGTACAGCTGGTGGATGTCATCTAAATGTTTCATTGTTTGCTTTTAATTAATCTCAGACTCCCTTAATGATATCTTCAACGATACTGAGGAATACCTTGGTGAAATAAGGAACATTGAATGGAATTTAATCTTTTCTGTTATCTGTGCGGTGCAAAGACACTCAATTTGAACTTGTGATTTTGGATATACAACTCCTCATGTTTCAAATATTCTAGAAACAAGTACACCTTTTTTGATGGCAGTGCAAAAGCTTGTCCTTTTGACAAGACTGTTTCAATTAATGAGCGTCACTGCACAGGACAAATAAAGGTTGTTCTTCCTCCTCACAGGCAGAGGTTTCTTTCTTTTGACAGTCTGAAAGGATCAAAGTGAATTTAAATGGCTTGTTATGCACAATGATAGTGGAGTGTACAGGCAATATCAGCCCAAAAGTGGTTTGCTTTGCAACTTTAAGAAAAGCTCAAACTACGTTTCACTTTGTTTCAATTGTCAGATATTTCCAGTGGCAGCACCTTATCTGAAAAAGAGGCGTATTTCTTTCTTTCATACACAATACTGCAGTGCTGCATCAAGCAAGTTATGTGTAACTCTATGACAATGAACATTTGTTAACTGTTTTTTGTTTTAATGTTGCTTTCTTTATACCAATCCATATTAGGTCCCATGGCAGCTATTGAACAGCTCATGCCATTTTATAGGAGAAGCACCAGCTCTCTATTCACTCAGAATTACCATCAATCATCTTACAACAGTCAGCAGGCTTCAATGCCGTCATAAGAGCGGGAAAGTACTTTCTCACCTGTCCCGCCATGAACTGCCCCAAGCCTGGAGGGAACGTGAGAGTGGAGATTAGCAGGGTGACGACGGCGGGATACACCAGGCGCCTGACAGGGAGAGAGGGACTGCGGGGTCATTAATGGGGGCGCCTGTCACACTGTATGTGCTTGCTTGATTTATGTGTGGTGGTGAGGCATAAATAGCTCTCTGTGATGTGTAAAACTGAAACAATTTATATAAAGACTTAACCTACATTTCCCATGAATACATTTAACAGGAGTTATTTGAGTGCATTAGACCGACTATGGATAAGCACTTATTTTTATTAAGGAATAATTCAATACTTTGAGATAAATGCATATCCCCCGTCTTGCCTAAAGTAAGAGAAAATGATAATTCCCACTCTCATGTCTGAGGAGTATCAATCATCTCATCTCTCGGCAATAAGACAAATAAGTGCATTTCATAAAATGCCAATCTACATAAGTGTTTAATATTTTGTGTCAGTCAGAATCAGCTACTCACTTCCTCAGCAAGAACTTGTTAATAGTCTTCTGCTTCCTCATGCACTCCACAATCAGCCGGTTCAGGTAGACAAAGAGAGCGCCACCAAAACCACAGGCAATCCTGCAGACACACAAAGACACACCTGTTTGAAGGAGAAGCAGAAAAAGCATCCCAGGACAAAACAAAACCAGCTGCACTGAAAAGCAATCACACTGCCACTGAAAAGCAATGTTCCTGCATGGTTAACGATGAGGCAGGCAGTTTATTTTTGGCATCATTGGGCAAAACATTTCATAGTGACCTTTCAGCATATTCAACAGGTCGGAAAGAAAAACGTTTTAAACCCCTTTGGGCGTTGTAAAGCTTTAGAAAATCTAGTCCCTGATGGGAGACTTTGGTCAATCTCAGGTCATTTTACAGAGAGTGTGTTTTTATTGGCTGTTGAATGCATGCATGTCCCTACAGGTGGTGAAGGCCTAATTCAGCAGCACAATATCCTGCAGAAAAGCAAAAACTGCCCACATTTCAAAAGCAACCAGAGAAAAAAAGAAAGACATACTTATCTAAAGGAAATTGCTTACAATACCAATGTTGCTAATAGAAGCTCATGACTGCAGATTGCTCATTTTAATGCTATTTAATATTAGCATAATTTGTCTCTAGATCTGAAACACTTTACCAATATTGTAGCTGGGGCCTCAAATCAAAATATGTCAGTGTATTTAAGTCTAAAAAGGAAAATATGACGGGAACTCTCATTATTCTCGCAATAAGAGCGCATTCAGATCACAATGATAATCGAGATGATGTTTGAATTGAAAGACTAGTAGCGTGTTTATATGCCCGTGCTCATCAATGGGAGCGGACAGAAGGGCTCTTTATTCAGATTCAGTTTTTTTGCCATTTTGAGAAAAACCTCAAATACAATTACTGAAATGTTTTTGTGAATTTTTGCCCAATGACATAAAAAGAAAATACAGCCTCCACAGCTTAAAATCACTTCCTTTGAGAGGAGCCAATAATTGTTAATCTTTGTTTTTTTTCCATTTAATAGGTTTTTCGCATCAAACTAATCCAATTTGGCACGTCATGATGATACAGTCACTTATCGTAATCAGCAGAGTAAAAAGTTAATTTCATGCTCCGTTCTTTGACTACAAATCAACCTTGAGCCTGCAGCAGAAATGTGAATGTGCCTATGAGGAGACTACAGAGGGACTGGGGGCTCAGATCTCCTCAGTAACAGTAACTGCTCTGGGATCAGGTCTATTGTGGCCAGGCCCGGTTCTACGGGGGTGCATAAGGGTGCATTGCACCCTCAGTTGAGTCGTTATGCATCCTCATTTGAAAAGTGGAAAAAAAAAAGTGAAAAAAAAGAAAAGTGAAAAATATGACATAAAAATAATAATAACAATAATAATAATAATAATAATAATAATAGTAGTAATAATAATAATAAGAATTTAGTTGAAATAAAATAAATTGTAATTGTGGTTAAATAACATTGTCTGCTACATGAAAAGGGACTGGGAAGGCATGAATCAAGCAAAGAGCACATAGATCCATAGATCAGATTCAGGTCACCCTTGAAAAAGATATCAATGATCTCAATGGGATTCACCTGCATAAATAAAGGTTTGAAATTAAATGAGATCCATTCATTTTGCTCTCAAAGTGCACCAGATTGATGCTTTTAACTTCAATATTTAAACAAAACTTCCCGGGGAGCATGCCCCCGGACCCCCCTATAGGAGGTGAGGACCCCCCTAGAGGGTGTTAGGTCCACTCCCCACTTATAAAAATAGCACTTTACCACTGTACCCTCTCTAATCTCAGATGCACCCTGAGCCATTTTGTTCTGGAACCGGGCCTGATTGTGGCGTCAGTCCAGGGAAAAGACTCACCCAAGGATGGCGAACGCCGGCAGCTCCTGAAGGTCAAACGGGAAGTCAAGACGGAAACGAGTCTTAAAGAGAGCAGTGATGGTCTCTGAAGGAAAGAACACTGTTGTAGGCTGCACAGCAATTTATCCATTTGTTACAGATGTAGATAGTGACATTTAAATTGGTTTTGGAGACCAATTATAATTTATTTTTACAAATACAGAATCACATTATCTTATGATGCTGAAATCTATGTGTGTATAGATGCTTAAAATATTGATCATCGCGCCATTAACATGACTGAACATAAAGTATGATAAACTCAAAATGTTCAAATAATATTCTTTATCATTTTGACCAGATCTCATTTATTTTATTTGCTGAGGCAAATCCATGAACAAAGGTAAGCTGTTATTCTTAATTAACAAGATAATTATTATTTCTTCCCTTGGTAGCTTGTTCATTTAGAAAAAACTGTTAATAAAAGGAGAAAATTATTGCTTTTCTCGAGATTATAAAATGATTAAAGGTGGAGTAGGTAATTTTGGAGAAACCAGCTCGAGTGCGCTAGAATTTGAAAATACACAGCCAGAAAAAATCTGCCACTTCCTTACAGAGCCCCTCCTCCAACACACATGAACGTGCACATGACCAATGAGGGCACGAGATAAGTTTGTGCACAGATGGAAGGCTGACAGGCAGGTAGGCCATCCAGTTATTTTAGCCGGGCCAGCTAAAATGATTGGTCGTGCTTTTTACAGTACTACGGCTTCCACAGATGACATTTTTTTATGGATTTGTTGTCAAAGCACTGAAGATATTCATTGCTATCGGGATGTTAAGAGCGTTCCATGGAATATAACACAAAGTGTATCTCGAGCCGGTTTCTCAAACTTACCTACCCCACCTTTAACTCACTGATTCAGAAAAACAGGTTTCATACTTTTTTCTCAAGGGATTAACTTTTTTTTCTATTTTTCCGTAACTATGGCATCCAGACAAATAACAAACATGTGGTAAAAAAATGTGTCCCTAACCTTCCTCCTTGTTCCACACTGCCAGCACTCTGAATATGAAGGCGCTGAAGGTGGCAGCAAAGAAGCCCCTCCAGTAGTTCCTCACCGCAAAAAATGTGGAAGTGACCTCAATGCTGAACAGCACCCCTGCACCAAACAAACAAACGGAAGACATGTAACAACATTCAGACTTTATTCAAGAAATGGTTAAATAGGCCGCTATGGAAAACTGCGTAAATGTTATATCTACATTTCTTCCTTCCTTTTTTCAAGTTTTCAAAAATTCTAGAAAAGTAAAACTTGTTCCCACTAAAAATGTAATAATACAAAACACAGAAAACAAGAAGTTAAACAAATATTAACAATAAGAGCCAGTTCAAAAAGGTATTATCTACATTTCATGGATCATGGACTAAAAAAAGGTTAACCTGAAACAGTGGGGGAGCTCATTTGACCTGAATACACATGCAGCATTGAATGTCAATCTAGCCAAAGAGTTTCGAGATACAGTTAGACAGACAGATTGACCAAAGATTGGAAATTGCTCTCCTGCTGGCAGGATAGTCCTACCTCCAATCGGAGCAGCGAAGCAGCAGCCCACTCCCACTGCACAGGCAGCCGACAGCATCTCCGTGTTCCTCAGCCCGTTCTGCCCGACAGGAGTCACACACACACACACACACACACACACACACACACACACACACACACACACACACACACACACACACACACACACACACACACACACACACACACACACACACACACACACACACACACACACACACACACACACACACACACACACACACACACACACACACACACACACACACACACACACACACACACACACACACACACACACACACACACACATCCCAACAAGGTACATGTAAGTGCAAATGCCACAAACACACAACAGGTGCATTTGTCATTAAAAGCCACCAACTGTTCACAAATTCAACACTTACTATAAAACCAATGCTGTATCTTTCCACACTCAACGAGATTACATATATGAGTGATGGGATATGGGGGGCCATAATGGAAAAACCCAGGATGGAGTGATGAAACCATGAGATGTTTGTATAGAAGCAAAGACGGCACAGATCGATGCCTCGCTGTGATGGTTCACTGAACAGAATCAAACAGTGCAGACAAAATGGAAAAGCATCAATCTCTCCTCTACTTCTGAAATGGACAGCATGGATTATTAATGTTGATGAAATTGGCAATAAAGGAACTATCCGACTGGTGCATTTCATACCTTGCTTCCCTCAAAGGGCTCTTCCTTTAGCAGTAAAGGTGCGGGAAAAAGAGAAAGAAATATGTGTGAGTGTGATCTGTGCGAGTGTGGAGGTTACCTTTGATTTCTGCTCCTGGAAGACATCCAGCTTATTATCCAAACTACACAAAATCAAACAAGGGCGGATGAGCTTCAGCAAACAGTCTGGATTCAGCAGTGAACTGAGTTAACATTTCCCCAGACTGATTATGTTTAATGGCTGCACAGTTGACCCCTGGACTATATCAGTCTTTCTAACTGGGCTGAGTTTTTCTTCCTCCACATCTCTGCAGTCTATCTTCCTCCGTACTCATGGTGATGCTGGTACATGTGGGAGAAGCACAGCACACTGTCCTCTGCAGAAATAGACAGAAGTCCAGGGTATGGTCGCAAGTGAGTGGAGGTGAGAGTGTGTCCTGGGGAACGGCAGAAAGTCAAGTAAAACATCATAGACATTTTTATGATTACATTTTTTTTGTTGCAGCTTCACTCCTTGAAAAAAAAATCATAACTCAGAGTATATAAGGCAAGTTACTGGGAACTAGTTACTCAAAGTCTGGAGAGATGTTGCAAGGTTAAGTGGATTCCAACCTTTTTGGTATGAGGTAGCCCCACAGCCCATCAATCATATATATGTATGTATTTTAAAAAGTATAACCATAGTCATTATATAAAAGTGGATATTGGTTACCGTTTTCTGCAATTGAACTGTTAAACTTTAACTTAGTTTGGTCAGCAATCAACCTAACTACCTGGAGAGAGGTTTGACATTTCAAACGCTTATTCATCACTTTCAGTTTCCTTTCTGAACTTCTTGGCTCACTTGCCAACTAGTTCATATCAATCAATGTCAATATGTTTTTTCTAATATTTTAGTGTAGAGAGCATAACCAACTACTGTAAATCTGATGGCATGTTATTTCAAAAATATTCATGGTTTATAGAGTACATTTAGTTGATAGTGCATGTTCAAGTATTTAACTGTGAAGGCCCTAAAGGTTAAATCTCTAAAATAAGCTATGCATTTGAGGAGAAATCCGTGTTACTTTTGTAAATGTGGTTACTGTCCTCACCATATAACTCCCTCCGAAAAGAGGAGCCATGACTTTGCTCAGGAGAGCGGCGCACAGACTGGCCACATGAACGAAGGGTCCCTGAGAGAGAGAGGAGAGAGAGAACAGGATGTTAGTGGACTGGATACGACTTAAGGCACATTTGTGTTCATGGGCATTCAAAAAACCATGCGTGATCAAAGTCTGCGAAGATCCAAACTTTCGAATCCTCAAATGAAGGAAATGCAAACGGTTATCAGCAGTAATTACCGTTTTATTTTCCCAGCTGTTACTTTAATGATACTGGAAGAAGCCGGATTATTAAATCCTCCCCACTGGGAAACTTCAAAAACTGTCAAGCAATCTGTCATGTGTAATTTGTACAGCCAAGAAGACTGATGTGTAGAGATGGAGGAAGATGAAACCTCTACCTCCTTTCCCAGAGGCATCCCACTGCCAAGAGCACAGGTCAGGCCGATGACTTTGGCCACGAACGTCTTGAACGTCAGGTACTCCTTCAGGACCACACCCCTCAGTATGGTCTTCATCTCAGGAATACCTGAACCTGGGGAATCAAAAAGAAAGACATTCCAGGTGGGGTGATGGAGTGGAGAGAAAGGACGAGTTGAAAGAAAGCAATTACAGAGAGAGATGAGGGGAATAAATGAAGAGCGAGGGGGGTGGGTGAGGGGGAAAGCTGATTGATATTCATATAGTTTTCTGTATGCACATCTCATCAGGGGTTTAGCATATGGATGTCTTACAGACGTTACCACTGAGACACCTACAGCACATGTCCTTGGACACCTTATGCTGCATTATAGAGCCAATTACATTACTCAAACACTGAGATATGGACATAATTAGATATAGGAATACATATACCTATGCATGAATTGTTGATGTGTGTGTAAGTGTGTGTCTTACCCACAGCCTGAGGGGCCAGTATCTGTGTAAATCCCGCTGAGAAAGTGATGAGCACAACAGGGTAGGTGACCCAGGCGATGTACTGCAGAAGCATGTTGCTGTCCAGTCCCCCATGCATCCACTTCTGTGCTGCACACACACACACACACACACACACACACACACACACACACACACACACACACACACACACACACACACACACACACACACACACACACACACACACACACACACACACACACACACACACACACACACACACACACACACACACACACACACACACACACACACACACACACACACACACACACACACACACACACACACACACACACACACACACACACACACACAACTTCATCTCAGTATAATGCAGCAGACAACTAAACCACCTAACAAACAGTTTCCTTATGCATCAAGATTAATCTGCTGTGAATACATTAACATGGTTCCTCCCTTTTCTGCCTTATTCATTAGTTTTACTTCACCTGATGTACAGCAGCTTGGTTGCCTCCTCCTTCTTATTAATTGTTCTTATTAATATGACAAACATTTTCAAACTTAAAAGACATTACAGCTCTATTTCAGGACTTTAACGTGTAATGAGAATATTTTCATTGTTGTTTTTGTACTTTTTAATAAAATGTCTGAGCTTTTCTCAAACATTGCCCAGAGGGAATGAATTAAAAGTCATCACCCTTGCATTGGCCAGGGCAGCATAGGAAGAAAACTATAGGTTACTTACGTAACCCCAGTCCTCAGAGTAACATGAAGTGAGATGTCTCACTATGGGATGCGCCTCATCGCGGAGCAAACAGAAGCATCAATCTCATTACGCCAATCCTGATTGGCTGGTGATCTTGACGTCAGAGTCAGGGGAAATCACCCCCTATAAGTAGCTTGCGCCACAACGCATGCGTCATTCAATATAAGCACCTCTTCTCGCTTCACCATAGCAAGGAGGGCCGTCTGGTGAGACATCTCACTTCATGTTACTCTGAGACTGGGGTTACGTAAGTAACCTATAGTTCTCATTCATAACACTCCGTTCGATGTCTCACTATGGGATATTGTAGCTCCCGTATTGCCAGACGAGCTTATCTCGAAGATCACTGATCAACCAGAATTTAACAGGTGGAGTCCCGACTCAACAAGGTGCCTAGCACTGCTCGGGCCACGCTTGGAGCGGAGACGTCTAGCCTGTAAAAGCGGACAAAAGTGAGCGGCGAGGACCAGCTCGCCGCTGCAAAGATGTCTTGGATGGAAACACCCTTGAACAAAGCCCAGGATGTAGCCAGGCCCCGAGTTGAGTAAGCCTGCAGACCCGAAGGTGCTTGCAAATTCTGACTCGTATAGGCCAAAGCAATTGCCTCCACGATCCAGTGGGAGAGCCTTTGCTTAGTAACAGGCTTACCCTTGTGAGGGTTAGCCCAGGACACGAAGAGTTGGTCATTAAGACGAAGCTCTTTTGATCTGTCCATATATGTGTGTAAAGCCCGGACTGGACACAACAGATCCTGCTGCTGCTCCCCGGAGGAAACCAGCGGCGGAGGAAATGCCTCAATGTCAATCGGGGTACACGAACCAACCACCTTTGGTGTAAAGGCAGGGTTGGGTTTCAACAATACTCTCGTTTGCCCTGGGGCGAAATGAGTGCATGAGGGATGTACAGACAGTGCATGAATATCACTGACCCGCTTGGCGGATGCCAGGGCCAGTAACAGCACTGTCTTGAGTGACAGATGTTTCATGTCAGCTCCTTCCAGGGGTTCAAATGGGGTCATTTTGAGCCCATTTAAAACCACTGCCAGGTCCCATAAGGGCACCAGCGACCTGGAGACAGGGAGGAGCCTGCGAGCTCCCTTCATAAAACGGCAGACCAAAGGATATTTGCTAGCCGTCTTACCCTCAAAGCCCACATGGCATGCAGCAATAGCAGCCAGGTACACCTTGATCGTGGAGAAAGCTCTGTGTTTATCGACCAAGTCCTGTAGGAATGATAAAATCACCCCGACAGGACATTGAAAAGAGATGTGTCCTTCTTGAAGGCACCAATCCTCAAACACCCTCCACTTACAGTCGTAAAGAGACCTGGTGGAGGAAGCTCTCGCACTCTGAATAGTGTTTATCACCTTCTGAGGGAGTCCCACTGTATTCAGATTGTACCACTCACGGGTCAGGCCCATAGTGCCCCGTGCTCTGGGCGTGGGTGAAGGATCGCCCCCCCCCGCCTGAGACAATCTGTCCCCGCGTGGTGGGGGCTGCCATGGCTGCCCGCACAACAGCTGATATATCTCCGCCAGCCCGTACGTTGCGGGCTAGGGCAGAAACATCAGAGTAAGTGTGTGGCGTTGCTCCTTCACTCTGACCAGAGTTGGGAGTAACGGAGCCAGGGGTGGGAACGCGTACAGAGGACCCGGAGGTCAATCGTGTACGAGTGCGTCTCCGCCTAACAGTACGTTTAAATCGTGCATTAAAGAGAACAGCTGTCATTGAGCATTTTTTCTTTATGCGAACAGATTTAACGCGGCTCCGCCGTAACGCACCCACAGCGGACTCACGATCCTTGGATGAGGAGTCCAGTCTGCATAGAGTGGTGCACCTCTGGACAGTAGTTCTGTCCCTAGGTGCATCCCTCTCGGTACCTGTGTCGCTCTCAGAGAGAGAAGACGTCTGCCGCTCCAAGGGATCAGTTTGTGTGCCAGTGTGTGTGACTGGAGACAACGCAACCTCCCTTGGCGGTTCATACACAATATCGTGTTGTCTGTCCTCACGAGGACATGATGTCCTCTGAGAGAAGGCAGGAAGCATTTTAGGGTGGGGAACACCGCTAAAAGCTCCGGGTAATTTACGTGCGCCCCGCTGGAGGTCTCTGCTCTAGGGACCTCTCACCGGGCGATCCTCGTAAATACCCTATCAGCCTGTCTGACCTGCGTCCGTGGTGACCACCTTCCATGAAAGGACAGTACCCGTAGGCGCGTCCCGCACTAGAAAAGTCGGGTGTAGTGCCACTACGCATTACATAATAACCAATACTCTCCGCACGCCGTGGCGCGCGGGGTTTAGGTTTATTATGAGGCCCATGTTGAGTGGGTGCTTTACGAGGACATTTGTCTGCGTAATCTGACTCTGCTCGGCGGGCATTATAGATAAAACCCTTCTTTCTATGAGAGAGAGGGCCTCTCTCTCCAGAATATGGGTTGACTCTCTCTGGGCTTGTGAGAACAGATAAAGTATAACTGTTTTGAGAAGCCCAGATAGATGTCGTGAGTATCTCCTGCTGTATGCTCCTTAGAGCCAGCTGAGATGTCACGCTTACGGCTCCAGCCGGCACTGCGCATGCGCGTGACGGTGGTGCCTTCACAGCTCCAGCCGGCACTGCGCATGCGCGTGACGGTGGTGCCTTCACAGCTCCAGCCGGCACTGCGCCTGCGCGTGACGGTGGTGCCTTCACAGCTCCAGCCGGCACAGCGCGTGCCGGTGGTGCCCTTAAGGCCCCAGCCGGCACTGCGCGTGACGGTGGTGCCCTTAAGGCCCCAGCCGGCACTGCGCGTGCACGTGGCGGTGGTGCCCTTAAAGCCCCAGCCGGCACTGCGCGTGCGCATGGCGGTGGTGCCTTCACAGACCCGTCAATAATCCGCCTTTTGAGAGATGCCGTAGCTGCTCTCAAAAGGGGAAGAATTGGCGGGCTGTTTATTGGTTTTATTGATTTTCTTTTCATTTTTTTGAGCTGCGCCCTCGGCCTGAAGCCTGGATGCGTCAGCAGCAAATGTTTTATGACAGAGGAATCAATCAACGTGTGACATGTGTTTGTGCGGACTTGAGGATGGTGTTTAGGCATCTCTCGAGACGGAGGGGACAAGGAGGGGCTGTCACGCCGCTCGCTTCTTCTTCCTCGACTGCTGGCCGAAATTGGCTGGGGACTCGGGGTGGGCTGCGACCTCTGCTTGACCGGTGCTTTGAACCGGGCAGAGTTTTCTTGGGTGAAGGACTGCTGCTGCGAGGGCAGCGGCTGGACCCTTCGAGGGAGGCAGAGTGCCTCGTCCTCCTTCTTCTTCTTCGTCTCGCACCTCCTTTGCATGGAGGCGAGAGCGGAGCCGAAAATTCCCTCGGGAACGATGGGCATATCCAGCACATCTTCCCTTTCTCGGTCCGGGAGGTTGGTGAGGTTGAGCCATCTCGCTTTTTCCTGCACCACCATGATCCCCATGACCTTGCCCGTGGCCTGGACGGCGCAGCGCTGGACACGGAGGCAAATGTCCGTGACCGCTGCCATCTCATCCAGAGTGGCTGCTCCCGGGCTACCCAACAGGTCCTCCGTGAGGTCCTCCGTACCTACCTCCGCTTGGTAGGCAGTTAGCAGCGAGGACACGTTCAGGGCCCTGGCGGACAGCGCTGCAGCTTTATAGGACTTTTCAGTCATTGTGGACTGAAAGCAGTCCGCTTTTGCTGGCAGCGTGGGGTTCCTGCTCGGTGAGCAGGCCAAGCCTCTCCATTCCATCGCAATCCAGGGAGGAGGCACCCTGGATTGGGACCTTGTTGCTGAAGGGCCGGTCTCTCCACGAGACAGACACTTCATCCAACATTTCCGGAAACACCGGGAGGAGTTGCCTCCCTTTGCCCGCTGTTTGGGGAAGGTGCTTCCCCTCGTAGCGGGACATGGAGGTCTCCTTGGCCATTTTAGGCCACGGAACATTGAGTCTGACCGCAGCGCGTTTGCACACGGCCTGCAGGTCCATGCTCAGACCGGGCGAAGCTGGTGTGCTGTCGCCCGGGAGAGCAGCCCTCGCTCCAGGCTTTGCAGCCTGGGCCGATGACATGAAGGTGTCCTCTTCTTGGTCATCCGACTCGGACAGGAGGAACGCCAGGGCGTCCCCCTCCTCGTCCTCCTCATAGTCCAACTCGAGGACATCCTCCGCGGGTGAGATCATGGTGAGGTCCAACCGGGAGCCCAAGCTTGGTAAAGCTCGTTCCCGTTCCTGCGGGTCCCGGCCTGTCAGGGCGCGGGATCCCGGTTCTGAGGCCATCGCTGACGATGAGCCCCAGACCGACACGGAGAGGGGTTCGCTCTCTGTGGCAGACGCCCCCGTGTCTTGACTGCCGGCCGGCGGGTCCGTGGACATGGGGGGTCCTGTTCCGACAGGCTAGCTTGTCTCGCTAGCCGTCGGCGGAGGCTCTTGACGGTGAAGCGGACACAATGTCCGCTTCACCGTCGATAGCGCCTCGGGCGTGTTCCAGCCCGAGGCAGGACGAACAGACCTGGTGTGTGTCTGTGCCCGAGATCTTCAACCCGCAGCCGCAGAGTCGAGCCACCGAGTCCCTGACTCCTCTGGTGTGAGGGAGAGGGGCTTCCATCTTTGTCGCCTCGTGGCGTGGAGAGGGCCCGCTCTCGACAGGTGGGATGGGAAAAAAAGGTATTACCACCTTGTCCTTAATCCGGGGAAAGAGGACGGTGTGGGTCTTTTAATCCCGGAGAATACTGACTGGTGTGGCAGTCTGCTCCTCTTTTAATCCTTTTCCCCTCCGTGGGGAAGAGAAAAGAAAAAACGTCCTCGCTACCGTGGTGTCAGTAGAGAGGGAGCGAGCTAGCAACAGGTGTTGCTAGCTTGAAAAAATCGGACCTACCTTACTTTCTCGTAGAGAAGGGCGAGGTCGATTTATTTCCAAGTACTAACAGCGTTAGTACTACCGTCTTCCTGCGAAGCAGAAGGAGTAGCCGGCAAGCGCCCGTCGACCGAAAAAGTATTTGGGTTCAGTCTGTGGACAGTGAAGCTTGCCCGGCTACTGTAGAGATGTGCTCTGAAGCGAGAAGAGGTGTTTGAATGACGCATGCGTTGTGGCGCAAGCTACTTATAGGGGGTGATTTCCCCTGACTCTGACATCAAGATCACCAGCCAATCAGGATTGGCGTAATGAGATTGATGTTTCTGTTTGCTCCGCGATGAGGCGCATCCCATAGTGAGACATCGAACGGAGTGTTATGAATGAGAACTCAAGACATTTTAATAAAAAGTACAAAAAAAAAACAAGTCCTGTATTAGAGCTGTAGTGCTCGGTTGATTCACACACAAAAAATAATCAACAACTTTTTTTTTTAATTCTGCTATCAGTTTTTATCATTTATATATATACTTTATTTTACTGAATATCTTTGGGTTAAGGACAGATCCAACGAGACATTTAAGGACTTGGACCTTGAGTAGTAAAATATTCCGCACCATTTTTTTAACATTCTCACTGGTTAAATTGGAGATAGATTTGATTGATTGATTGATACATTTATTTCGAACAAGTAAAATAAATAATTACAAAACAAATGTTGTAGTGCATAGTCATGTAAGAGAAATTAAAACAAAAAATGACATTTACAACAACAGCATTAGCAACATAAACAGTGCCACATCTAGTGTTCGAGAAGGAGTGAGAAGAAGTATAATTTATTTAATCTCACCCCCTTGTCCCAAATGATTTATTTATAATCTATAATCTGCAATAATTATCATTTTTATGCATTATTATTGATATTATTAGTATTATTAATCTGCTTTACCTGTTGATTGACATATATACATATACATACACAGGGACGACGCTGAAGTTGGCTTCCGATTCAGAGCATCCGATTCGGCAGTTAAGGGGAAAGTTAAGGGACATTTAATTTACAGCGCTGAGCGAACAATCCTCCGTGTTTGAACCTCTTAAATCGCTGCATAGCCGATTGATTTGGACTGGATTATCCCAGAGAGGCTAAAGATTCTTTATAACACATTCAGATTTGTGAAACTTTCATTCTATTTGTGAAAATACAAACAAGGGAGATTTCAGTGCTTTTTTCGCATCCTGACCACATTAGACCAGGTCCTGATCTGAAACCACTAGACCTACACTCATGAAATCTGGACTGGATTATCCCAGAGGGTCTAAAGATTCTTTATAACACAGTTTCAAATTTGTGAAACCTTTATTCTATTTGTGAAAATACAAACAAGGGAGATTTCAGTGCTTTTTTCGCATCCTGACCACATTAGACCAGGTCCTGATCTGAAACCACTAGACCTAAACTCATCAAATCTGGACTGGAGTATCCCAGAGGGTCTAAAGATTCTTTATAACACAGTTTCAGATTTTTTAAACCTTTATTCTATTTGTGAAAATTGTTCACAAATAGAATAAAGGTTTGTATTTTCACTGAAAATACAAACAAGGGAGATTTCAGTGCTTTTTTTACATGTAGACCACATTAGACCAGGTCCTGATCTGAAACCACTAGACCTACACTCATCAAATCTGGTAAGTATGGACAGCTAATTAAGGAAGAATAAAGTCTTTACTTCTCAAATGTATTATAATTTTTTGTTGCAAATAAAAATTCAACAGATAAGTAGGTATACTTATATAAACTTACAGTAATGTATTTACAGTTGCAGGCAAAACATTTCAACAGGAAATTAAATATAGTCTATAACTAGCATTGTTCAAGTTTACTTTAAGCAACAAGCTTTGTTTGCCTAATTACAGTATGTCATCTTGAGTACTAGGATTGCTTGGAATGTGAAAAACATTACAAGTTTAGAAAATAACACTTTGGTAACAATGGTATGAGAAAGTTGATTCGTGGTAATCCTGTTTTCTCTCTCAGAAAAATAATTGCTATTCATATTTTGCTTTAGGACAAAGCAGCAGAAGCTGTTCAAAGTGGATGAAAGACTGAAGGTTAGCCTTTTTCTTTATCTCATGAACCTGAATTCCTTTAACATCTCTTTCATTTTTGTGTTTGCTATGAAACAGTATTTAAGATACGAAAACTTTGTAGATAAAGAATTATCACCTAAATGAGGAGCATACACTTATTTTTATTTATTTATTCATGTGTGTGGTTAAAACAGCCTGCGGTCGCTCTTTAGCCTTACTAATGATTATTTCTGAAGGTATACAGTGAAGTCGGTGCGTGAAAGGCACTGCGCGGCGCGCTCGTCTCGTCTTCTCAGAGGCTGAGTTAACCCTCCCGCTGCCTCCTGGTGCTGCAGAGATTTCATGAAGTGAAGGAGGTGTTCCTTCTATAAAACAGCTGTGGGCAGCAGATACTGTGAGTGTCACGGACATGAATTTATAGATCAAGGCAGACTGGTGCACACAATCTCCTGTTTTGCCAATCCGGTGCTTAAACAAATATAGCTCTACACCCCTGGCCGAAATGTCCTTAAAATGAAGTCCGAGTTCGACATTTTAATTAATGTCCTGTCAACACTGGCAGGACAGAAGGCGACACGCCCGTTCTAAGCCGTGTCCCTCACTCCTCACATCCCAAGCTGCATCCCCAAAAAGTGTATTATGTTGTTACATCGTTTCAGATCAGTAATCAGTAACTGATTACATTTACAAAGTAACACTCCCAACCCTGTACATACACATACACATATATGCACACATACATATACACACCTACATACTCACACACATAGCCAAACACCTTCCCCATCCCTGTACCTCGAGAAAATAATTTCTCTGTATTTCCTCTTGAACTGGTTAATGTCTGGACATCGTTTTCGCTCCATATTCACACTGTTCCATAGTCTCACTCCACAGGCTGAGATACAAAAAGTTCTTCTGGTTGTACGGACCCTATGCATTTCGAATTGAAATTGTCTCCTTGAACTATATCCCCCCCATTCGTTGAGTGAATACTTTTTGGATGTTTCCTGGTAAAACGTTATGATTATCCTTAAACATGATTTGTGCCGTTTGGAATTCTACCAGGTCTGTGTATTTTAACAATTTTGACTGCAGGAATAATTTGTTAGTGTGATCAAGGTATTTGGCATTATGAATGATTGGTATGGCTTTTTTTTGTAGAATAGTATAGAACTTAAGTATTATATAGTTTAAAAGTTTAGTACAATGGTTATGCTATACACAATTGTGGCTTAATTAAGTGTTATTTTTGTGTTATTTACAGATATATAAATAATATTACAGATATTTTATCACGTGAGAAAAAGGGACCACAATTTCGATTTAAAACATCAAAAAGTTATCTGTATAGGAGTGCAGTCTTTTATTAAAGGTAATGCATTTCAGAGGATTTCCGTTTTTTGCACTCAACACGTTTCTTCATAGTGAAATTAGTTTGGACCTCGGCACCTGGTGGATTAATTAAAGTGACATTGAGGTAACATTGATGCTACAGTATGTGGCCGCAAAATCCCCTTTATTGACCCTTTCAATATTGATGAAATCCACTTTGTTAGCTGGCTCAAGATCAATATAACTTTGCTAGAGAAGGCCAGGCAATTTGTATTAATATGTTCTACCTTCACACCACATCTCATAGATTAATACTTTGCAGCCTTTGTAGGAACAGCCTTTTATTCACTGTCCATCTATTCATCTTGTTGCTTTTTCCCTCAGTCTCTCCTACCTTGTTGGCAGAAAGCGATGGCGTAGTCCATGACCCAGCTGACCAGAGCCATGAGCAGCCCCAGCAGAATGAGGAAGATCCAGTCCTCCCCCACCCGTGAGATCAGGAACTTCTGGCAACGAGACGCACACACTGAGGGCACAGAAGAAAAGTTAAAGCTATGAGATTATTCTTTAAAGTGTGAAGACTAGAGAAAGATATTTGTGGGTGTGAAACTGAAAGTGTGTCAGAGGGGAAATAAAAGAAATGAATACATCTGTAGTGACGGAGGAGATTGGATTGCAGCCAAGGCTAGAACATCCAAGTATATTCAAACGGAAAATAAATTTTGAAACCCAAATTAAAGGATACAAATCAATTTAGAAGAAATGTGAAAAATAAAATTGAAAAGAAAGTTATGATTAGTTTAAAGGCTGTGTAAAACATAGTATAAGATGAGTATTGATAGATACTTTTGATAGCTCTCCATTTCATATCTCCAGTATAGGCAATATTCATTATGGAACGATACAAGCAATACATTTGTAGTAATTTTACACCAGTGTATAATTGACTGGCATTTAATCAACTGGAATAGTGTGTGGTCATTTTATCTTTAAATGGTCTCTCAATTTTAAATATAACTTGTGGAATTAAATATTTTAGAATGTTTATCACTTTTGTTTTGTTAGTTTTCCTGGTATGTTATCTTAAAAACCATCTTAACTCTGTGATGCATGGTATCGACATGCTGCTTCTTCATGTTTAGCAGAGACACTACCAGATGTATGTGGTCAAATACATTCAAGAACATATTTTGGTCCCAAACTATGGAGAGATTTGTCTGAATGTCTATTCCATTTCAATAAGGTGAAGTTTCCTGAACTATATTTTTGAGGGCGATAAATGAGAAAATACCATAACATTGACCTAACCTTGTGGAAATAAAAGTGACGACAAGACTTAATCATTATTCAATCTTCTGACAAAGAAATGGGAAAACAAACAATAACTCTCAGGCGGCGTGAACAAATGATCCAGTTTCAGATGAAATTCAGAATGAATGGTGTATTATAGAGACAATGAGTGGAGTGGACAGGGAGATGTAATCTGTTTATACAGCGCAGGTGAGCCGTGGAAGAATAATAACAAACCAAAAACGCTATTATGTATTGAATTGTCACCCACCTCAAATATAAAGAATAAGGAGACAAAACACGACTGTGTTACGGATATAAATCTGCCACTACATTTTAATCTATAACTCTGAGCTAGGACACTGCCAAAGCCTGGAATTCCCTTCAACACTCAGAGTATTTATAGATGTGCTCATCCCAAGAGACGCTTTAAATGTTCCACTAACACAATTATCAGATCCATTTCATCAAAAAAAGTTGAAAAAGTCCAGATACTTTAAGTTAGTTTTTTTTTTAAATCGTGTTTGGCAATCATATAGCAGCATCATGAAGAAACGTTTGCAATAGAGAATAATCCAAAAAAGCTACATATTTGATGGTGACCCAAAAAAAAAGGGAAAAAGAAAATACACAAAAAGCGTGGGACAAGAATATTGGTTGGCAATATTATAGAATATTTTTCTTGAAAAAGACCAAAACCATCAATGAGTTGAATCTTATTTTTACTGTTAGTATTTTCTGTGAAGCCAAACCAATGTTCTTCAATCATTCAAGTCGAATTTGTAACTATACTGCTTGTACAATTTGCTTCTCATTATTGAAATAAAAGTAGTCCTACCACTTCATGTCTCACACATATTTATTCTTATTGTTTGATTGGCATTGCTCCTGTATGATAATATAGGAAAAAAGACATTGCTGCTGTTTTTCAGGTACAGGATTCAGGTCACGGGGGATACTGAGTCTCCTGAGGAGAGGAGGTGAGGCACAACTGTGTGCATAACAAGCCAGCTGCCCGCCAGCAAGGCCACCTGCTAGAGGTAAAGTTTCCCACAGAGAACCAACGCATACAAACGCACTCATGTGCAGAAAAACCCATCACACAGTTGACACACTCATCTAGTCAGAGAGAAACAAAAAAGAAAAATCTATCTGGAGGATTACACTGCCATGTTCTTCACTGGATCTATAATTTGTATTTCACAGTTCATTGGACATTCCCATGTGTACAACACTGGGGAAATTCACCTTCCCATAGCATCTTTCTTTACCCCACACACACACACACACACACACACACACACACACACACACACACACACACACACACACACACACACACACACACACACACACACACACACACACACACACACACACACACACACACACACACACACACACACACACACACACACACACACACACACACACACACACACCACACACACACACACACACACACACACACACACACACACACACACACACACACACACACACACACACACACACACACACACACACACCACACACACACACACACACACACACACACACACACACACACACACACACACACACACACACACCCGTTATAACAAAATCACCCAACGGCAGATATTTTTTCCACCTCTGCTAGTGAATCACATCACCTCACTGAAAATAGCTGCAATCATAAAACATACAAAAAATACAGGAGACTTCTCACCTATCAAACAGCATATTCAAAAGGTGCAAAGTCGCTGAGTGACATAATACATAATGGTGCTTGGAGTAGATCTGAGTAAAGCCAGCTATAAACTCCCAGAAGACTCACTCTATGAGTCGAAATAAACACAGTACATGTTTTTAGCTCTCAATCGCCGGTAACAGAGCCCTTGGCTGCATGTGTAGGCCGGAGTTACTGATCTGCACAGAGGCACACACTTGTAGTACATCACCCACAGAGATGATGATCCCACACAGATACATGAGAGGAAAACACTAAAAACTCCCACATCCACCAAAATCTGAAGGGTTGTGTTACTTAACAAGTAAAAAGCAGTACCCGTCCAGCCTGAAGTCAGGTCTAAAAATAACCACCACAGCTTGATCTACGAGCACACAGCACACAGACAGCGAGAACACACAAATCACTCTGGCTGGCTCCTGATCTGAGAGTGATTGTTTTAAATGGCTCCCATTACAGCCAGCGAGCGAGGCTAGGCTGATATAGTGAAGCTCTCACCTATGGTGCAATGTATCGAGCTTTAATCAGATCACTAGTCACAAGGGCAGAGAGGAAGAAACAGATCCTGGATAACAGCCACACTGCTCACTTGTGCGAAGACGTAAAACAACAACAACAAAACTGCCTTTCTCTTATGTTCCTTTTCTCACTTGTACTGAGATTATGCTGTTTTTAGACTATGTGTTGATTTTTTTGTTAAAAAAAACCCGGCGGTGGAACAAAGAATTTATGTTTTATTTATTAGTCTATAAAATATTTGTTAAAGTCCTACACTAAAGCCAACTACATTTCCCATCATTTAGTGGATGTAAACATGATTATAGATTATTAGCCAGTTGAGTAGCACTTGAAATGTTTGGCTCTATGAACACCTGATGTACTTATATGATTCTGTTTTCTTCAAGGTTGTGTCTTCCTGGTCGAATGTACTTATTGTAAGTCGCTTTGGATAAAAGCGTCGGCTAAATGCAATGTAATGTAATAATGTAATTATTTTAGTTTACAGTTTTGCAATTTTGACATCATGAAGAGTATGCTGAATTAGCCATTAGGAGGTACTGCTTGCAATAAATCCACAGATATATATATATATATATATATATAAAATAACATTAGTAAATCCAGGTTTTTTTCAGTTTTTAATTAAATACAAATATGAAATAAGTCTAGTTTCATTAATAATTTATTGTAATGTAATTTTGGATAATTCTGTTTGTATTTCATTAGGTCCACATTAATTCAGGTAGAGTAATTCACATGGAGCTCACAGCATCTTAATATTTCTTTTTACACAGCTTCATTGTTTCTAGCCAGCAGCGTCAGAGTGCATAGTTTATTATCACACACACACACACACACACACACACACACACACACACACACACACACACACACACACACACACACACACACACACACACACACACACACACACACACACACACACACACACACACACACACACACACACACACACACACACACACACACACACACACACACACACACACACACACCACACACACACACACACACACACACACACACACACACACACACACACACACACACACACACACACACACACAATAACAAAATCACCCAACGGCAGATATGTTTTCCACCTCTGCTTGTGAATCACATCACCCCCCCCCCCCCCCACGACATTGAGACAGCCTTGTTGGCTGGAGGTCATTGCTCACATCAGTCCCATTTAATCTTGTTCACATCCTCTCCTGCTTTCCTGTGTCAGGTAGCCTTTCTGCTGTACTGCTGTAAGAAATCAATGTTTTCACACAACTTTCAAACATGCTGGAGTACCACAATCTCTCACACACAATCACACCTGCTTTACTTTTTATATATGCATCACACACTTGCATTGGTCTGACCTTCGCAACATGAACACTTCCTGTACACGTTGTCCCTGCACTCTCACTCTGAAGAAGAGATGTGGGGCTTGATGCATGATCACTTACTATGGCACTTTGCACAGGGGTCTTTCTCATACTCCAGCAGATCGGCAGCACGACTACGAACGCTGGTGTTCCTCCGCAGTCCTCCGCCATCCCGCACACCTCCATCCCGTAGGCGGGCCGCTTCCTCCTTGGCATACACACCCAGCTCCTGGGTGTACCGCCCATACATCTGTGTGCATGAATGACAGAAAAAGACAGCTTTTATAGCTACATGTGGTGCAAGTGGGAGGCAGTGAAAGAAATGTCATAACATTTTTTTGGGCACAGTAAAGAGAGTCAGCTTGTGTAAAAACAGTGAAGTTCGAACTCAGAGTAAACAGGTTTCAAATGTTTCACTGCCTGCAGCTTTCCTGCTAAACCCACCCAGCTCTGACTCAACTTCTTCTCAGACAGCCGAGCAGACAATAAGCTCCACCTGTCAGCTCTCAGCTCGTTAACTCTGCAGGGCTGCCACACAATTGACTCCTAACGATGAAAGGCGGAGTTCTCAGCAAAGGACACCTAATGATCATGTATAAAGCCTGCGTCTGAGCCATGAGTACCATTGTAGCAGCTTTGGTGCATTGACTTATACCATAATGGAGCTTTTCAAGTGTCTGTTTGGTTTGGTGGTTGTTTTTGCCTGTGATGCGTTTGCCCAGAATCCCTGGATGCAACCCCTGCAGAAAAACCAACCTGCTCTTCCTCTTCAGTGGCCGCAGCAACAGCAGAAGGTCCCTCCACCTGAAGCTCACTTTGATAAGTGCCAGGTGGAGCATGCTAACAAAATCCAGTGTGGAACTGCCGATATCACTGCTGAGCAATGTGAAAACATAAACTGCTGCTTTGAAGGCAGGCAATGCTACTACGGGAAAGCAGGTATGTGCTCTTCATTTCTAGTGCCTCTCAA
The DNA here is from genome assembly GCF_902827115.2 of Pseudochaenichthys georgianus. Lineage (NCBI taxonomy): Eukaryota > Metazoa > Chordata > Actinopteri > Perciformes > Channichthyidae > Pseudochaenichthys > Pseudochaenichthys georgianus. The sequence continues at coordinate 25,122,286 of NC_047519.1, forward strand.
ATGAATGCTTCATTTCAGTGTAAAATGTCTGCTGCTGAGAAATTCATCCATTTCTTTTTATTTTCACCCAGTGACTGTGCAGTGTACCAGGGATGGCCAGTTTGTGGTGGTTGTGGCTCAAGATGCCACTGTGCCCAACATAGATGTGGATTCAGTCAGCCTGCTGGAAACAAATGATCCCTCCTGTAATGCTGTCGGTGTTACCTCTGCTTTTGCCATCTTTCAGTTTCCTGTGACTGCATGTGGCACTATACTCATGGTGGGTGTCCTCTTTGCTTTAGTTTAACACAGGTTAAAGCCTGTAATTGAGAAATCTTTAAGCTGTACACTTCAAATTGGTAAAGCATGACTTTCCCTGGTAGAACTTGAGAAGTCAGCCATTTCACATTGTGAAGCCTGAAACAGAAGGCCTGCTTTTTTTTCTCTTCACAAATGACAAATTAACTTATTTTTTTCAATTAATTTTGTCGATCGATTTCCCCATTTGAACACAAATGTTTTTTCCTCCTGCAGGAGGAAGAGGGTTTCGTGGTGTACGAGAATCACATGTCTTCCTCATACGAGGTGGGAATTGGACCCAGAGGATCGATCACCAGAGACAGCCATTTTGAGTGAGTTTGTGTAAAATCAATCTCCCTTATTGGCTTATGTGGCCCATTGAGGTTTCCTGAGATGTAAAATCCTCTCCTCGCTCCGCACAGGTTATTGTTTCAGTGCAAGTATTCTGGCATATCGGTGGAAGCTATCATCATGGAGGTAAATACTGTTCCTCCACCTGCGTCGGTCGCTGCTGCAGGACCCCTGAGAGTGGTGCTACAACTGGGCAACGGCCAGTGTTACTCAAAGGGATGTGTTGAAGGTGAGCGGCACAAAAGCTTTAAAATGATGCCAGCATGTACACATTTTGTACGTATAGTAACACTGGTATGTTTTGCTTGCAGAGGCCGTAGCATATACCTCCTTCTACGGTCCAGAAGACTACCCACTCACCAAAGTGCTGAGGGAACCTGTCTATGTTGAGGTGAGCATCCTGGAGCGGTCTGACCCAAACATCGTCCTGAACCTGGAGCACTGCTGGGCCACTTCCACCTCAAACCCCCAAAGCGTTCCACAGTGGGACCTCCTGGTTGATGGGTATGTGGGGAAATCTAAAATGGTGTACATTTCGGCAAATTTACTGTGCATTCCGGTTTTAAAAATCACTATTCTCTGCACCAGGTGTCCCTACTCTGATGACCGTTACTTGACCACAGTGGTGCCTGTCGATGGCTCCTCTGAGCTGCCTTACCCTACGCACCACAAACGTTTCATCGTTCAAATGTTCATGTTTGTGGATCAAAACAACTTCTCTACTCACAAAGACATGGTACAGTTTTTTTTAATGGCATAATAACTGTCGCTAGAGTCGTACTCAATTTGTAGTTTTTGTCACTAAATGTGCAACTTAAACGTTTCCAGGTGTTCTTCCATTGTACAACGGCTGTGTGTTATCCCAGCAGCACTAACTCCTGTCAACAGCCATGCCATCGGCAACGTAAGTATCAACTGCAAAATGTCTGCAACTATCCGTTTTTTAATGGTCATTTAAATGTGACAATGTAGCGCAACTTCAATTTCATTTAATTCTGTATTTACTTCAAGCTACAGCAAATTGCCAAACTACTGGCCTTTTTTTAACATTTAAAAAATAAAGGAAGTAAAATCAACACTGAGAATATACATTTTTAAATTAGAGGGGGGGGGGGGGGGGGGGGAATAAACTGCTGTAATTGGGTACTTGTAGAAAGACGATAAGTTGAAAATGAAGGCAAAGTTACTGATTCACTTTCCCTCTCTTGCAGGAAGAGATGTATCTGCAGTGAGGAAAGTTCCTTCAAGTCAGTCAACTCTGGTCTCAAGTGGAGAGGTGATCCTGACTGAGCAGAGGCCATCTGCTCCCAACACCAGGAGATGAAAAGCCACCGGAAGCAAAGTGTGAATTCCTCTTTTAATAAAACCTGTTAAAAGCTCACAATTACAACTGGTTTTTTGTCTTTTTTTTTGAAGGTCACTCGCTATACATTTTCTGCTGAGGTGGATTTGTGCAGAGGCAGTGTAGTCGAGCACGTAATCCAATCCCTCGCTTTGTGCTGAGAAATCACAAGCTAGCATTACAACTTGATACTTAGCTGCAAGTCTAAAATTAACTGAAATTTGAATATGTACGACATGGAAAATTATTCTTGAAGTGACGCTAGAGAATTTTGCAATAACTAGAAATGCCAGATTTGCAGCACTGGTGGGATGAACAGGCCTCAAATCTTTATTTTCCTACTGAAACATTGATATTTCAAGCCGGCAACATTAGTATGAGCATCACGACTCCTGCAGGCTCACTGCTCCTTCCTGTTCTCCCCTTCTATGCTTTATTTTTTGACAACAGTCCCTCTAGGTTTCTCTTTATGCTACAACTTGCAACATCTCTCCTCCACTGCTCTACGCACCACCTCCCTTTGTCCCACTCAAACCCGTCCACCCCCTCCTCTCATTGAGATGGGCATCACGACTCCAGACTTTCTGCTCGCATGCACAGGAGGTGCAGAGGGAAAGCGGCGCAGCCGTACAGGTTCACTCTGACTAGCAGAGAAGACCACGCAGGGATGCTCATCTCCATCTACTTTAACCTCCAACCTGCTGGGGAAGCATTTAGGCAAAACACTGCTATACATCATCAGAGCAGCACGCCATCCTGTAAAATGTAACATCCCAAAGGACTCGGCCAAGGTTCCAGCTGACAAACTCTAACTATTGCTCTGTGGAAAATGCATAAACCTACGTTGAGTGAAATGTAAACATGTTTTGCCACTGGTTTAAAACGTCTGTCAATTAAAACCAACGTGTTGCTAGAGCAGTTTGCATGTTGGACCAAACGAGTCTCGCGTTTCACTAAATACTCTTCTTTTGAAAATCGAAATCTCATCTACTATCTTGCACACATGAAACGGGTATAAAATCATTTGCAGATTCCAATGACAATTTTTTTACTTCTGTCTGCATAGGGGTCAGACACAGGTCTTAAAGCCGCACTGAAAACTGCCTTCAATTTGATCTCAACTTCACACGTTTAAGATTCATTACAGCCTCTTGCACAGTTGTGATGCGTGGTGACAACAAGGTTTCTGTGGTAGTTTCTGCTACCATGGGTCTCTCCAAGAGCACTGTTTGCATCACAAGGTGAACGTTACCCTTAATTAGCTGTTACAGCTGTTTTTTGTGTAATGAAACTTAATAATTCAGTTTTTAAGGCTTAAGAAAAGACAACACAACCTTCACAGCATAGCGGTTAGGATCATTTTTAAGACTCAGAAGGGCATTCAAATGTGCAATGTCATTTTATAATTCATACTCTTATTTTTGGCGTCTTGCCTTTACTGGAAAACAGTTGCGATGTAGACAAACGAGGGGAACATGTCCTGCAGCCAGATGCAAACCAGTGATGCTGTTAATTGATTTACAAAAACAAATGTTGCACATAGTAAGAAAGACTAAAAGCTAAATCTGAAAACCCAAAAACTATGATGGCTTTCAGGGCACTTTCTTCATCCAAAATTAATTGTGTCCCACATCTGTCAATTTCTAAAGATCTTGTCAATTCACTACATTTGTTAAATTAAAATCTATTCAAAGCTACAATGACTTTCAACTTTCTTATTGAATCTTGTGTGTTGGCAAACACATTTCTCCTTTGCCCACACGTACAGTATAGACACACAAAAACCCACCACCAGCACCAGACAAACACCCACACAAACCAGGCCTGTGATTCTTTCTTTGGCCTGCGTGAAAGCAATCACTGGCCATCTGGAGCATGGCCCCCTGGGAGAGCAGCAGGTGGGACCCTGTGGGTTAAATGAGCTGTTATCTGTAACCAGTTCACCTCCCCCAACTTCTGTATCTCCATTAGTCAGTTTACCTCCCACATCACAACCCTCTACACCCGTTCAGCTCCTACTGCCTCCCACAGGTTGCTATTGACTGGTTTGTCATAGACTATGACGCCCACAGAGAGGACTGTTCCAGTGTGAAATAGTTTCACATGGGAAGACATTTATCACCACAAATGAATTTGAGTAAAACGGTGGAAGACAAATCAAACTCGCAATAATCTAACAAATTAAACTGGACACTCATAGACAGAAGATCTAGAAATGTCAAACTTAGACAAAAAAAGAAGCTTGAGTTGAGAAGCAGGAGTTATGGCTGAGTCACCTGTCAATCAATCAAACATTTCTCATGCCATAATTCTCATTTAAATATCTAATTTAAACAATAATTCTCATAGTTGCCACCTAGTAACAAATCAGAAGATGTAAAAACTTTTTTACCAACAAAATATACTTTTGTGCCACTAGGCAAAAGACTGCAAAGCGGATCATGGGAGTTTGTCATTGCAGTCAGATTCTTTGATTAGGATTATATTATTTTTAATTGTTCAGGGTTTTGTTTTTAACCTTGAACATTTGACATTTGATTCAAAGAGTTTTCCTTATCTCCAAAACAAACCCTGGCAAGAAAAAAAAACTAAAATACTGCACAAGCAGTTTCACATTAAATATCAGTGTTTCCTCAACGGAAGGGCTTCAAGCTAAGGCTAACTTTGACTCAGCTAGTTTCTCTTTTATCTAAAGAGTCACGGATCCAAAGTTCATCTGCCAGATGAAAACTGTACAGTTAAACAGAGAGCGCACCACATGTCCACCAAATGTCTTCTGCGTCAGACCCCCCACTTTACTGCTACATCTACCATTTTGCCACTTTTCTCAGTCAGATCATGTGGCAGCCTTGCACAAGATGAGGTAAAACAAAGTTCTTTATCATGCAGCCATTTCTGCAGAATAATGTATTCATTGATAGGACACGGCAAGGACAAATATTTGACAGTCTAATGATTAGGGTTTGAGCATCAAATCTCTCCTCCTTTCTGCTTTTCCTTCCTTTTTTGTAGTGTGTGTGAGAGTAAAGGGAGCTATCACAGCGGAGGGAAAAATGGATGTTTCAGACTCTTAAACTCCGACATACTCTTGTGGTGGTGTGATTACTTAAACGCGTGCTGAGTGTGTGTAGTAATGAGACCAGGGGAATACCAGGAGCACTAAAGCACTCGGGCTAATCTGAGCCATTGCAGCCTCCAGAGAAAATATTGGAAATTGAATTAGAGGAGGAAGTGACAAGTTTGACTCATCCCGCAGTGTACATTCACATTAATATAGGTACAGGCGGCTGCTTTTAGAGTAGTTAGCCATGAGTCAGAGCTCATACACACACACACACACACAAAAATAGACAGTGAAATGAACATGAAAAACCTTGATGCTGTCGAGCAAACCCTGTGCACCGAGACAAGTGAAAATACACCAAAACACACTCTGATTATATCAGTAGAAAGCAGCACAAAGATGGGGTAGGGTTTGGAGGGAGGGGGGTGATGTCAGAGAGACTGAAGGATCAAGCTGAGAGAGTGACATCTTGTCAGAACACGACTTGAAGGGGGGTACGGGCTGTTTTGTGTAAATCATGACACTCATCTACAGAGATTACATCTGCAACAGGTTTAAAAAGAGCGTTACCGGGAGTCAGAACAGGGAAGATACACTAAAAGTCTCCCCGTGGTGGTATCTACATTTTAAGAATGTACGTTTCTAATGCGGTAACATTTGGAGGTAGTACAGTATATCTATTGAATGCTACTTTTTATTCGCACACTTCAATACATTTGAATATACGGTACATTGCTTTTACTCACAAAACCCCTCAAACAGCGATGGCAGCACCTTCCATCAGAAGAAATCATCAAGACCTTGATCATGCAAGACTCAAGGTCACCTCACCATCAAACCACCAACGCTGCGGTTATTTTGTCCTGATCTACCTGCTGCGTCTCCTATATTATGTTCCTCAGAAAGAAATCATTTTTTGCTACATTATATTTACCTAACAAGAGCATAATAGTGCTATTGTGCATAAGTAATATTTCTAAATAATACTTCAATAATTTGATCTCAAGATCTCAATATTTATTCAAGCGCAGTTTATTTCAAAAAGCTATTCAATGTGGGTTATTAACGAATGTTTATTATACAATTGATTAGGCCCTACATCCTCTGAGGGGTTTTATAACAGAGGGCACAGGTATATTGTATCTTGGCAGTTAGTTATTTGATACGCGAATACCCTCAACAGTACAATGAGCAGGGTCTATTTTAACAGTGAAATAAATTCAGATGGATTTTGTCTGTCTGCAGGCCGTTCAGTGACGCGCAGGTAACAGCACTCCTCGGAAGTGACAGGAACTGAAATGGACTCAAGCCAGCCTCCGTGTGGGAGAAACCGACAGAGTGCTGACTCTGAAGAACTAGACCCCCCTTCAGAGACAGCGCTATTATGTGAGTGTGAGTATGAGAGTGAGAGAGGAAAAGAAAGATGCTGAGATACAACAGGATGTATGTGAGAGTCAAATCCTTTTCACAATGTCAGAGTTTTCTTTATAAAGCTTCACATTGTAACTGCACTAAATGCTGATGAGATTTATGTTAACAACATTTAATTACAAGAAACAGAAATCCTCCAAAGTGATGGAAGTGAACCAAACAGCATGCTTATTTATACCAACCCAACTGGTCTGTGACACTTTCCACCAAACAATGCAAAAGAGAAGAGCGAGGCAACAGATCTCACAGTCCAGTTTTTTTGGACAAAGTGCTTTCTCACTGCTCTTCAGGAGACAATCTGTGTCTGTGATGCACAGTGCAAAGTAGCAATAATGTAGACATGTACAGTCTTAATAGTGTGTATGGAATTGCATCCATATTAAACAAAATGTGTCGCAGGAGAATACAAATGATACTTTGCCCAGTGAGACTGCTATGTTCACACAAATCTTACAAGTATTGTGACTTTAAATATTTATGAACATATGGAATGAGATACAAAGGCGGTGAGTCTTGAAAATCAGTGCAGCAGGTTGCTCAAAAAACATACATTCAGAAAGGCCGGCAGCTTGTGTGCTGTGTATGTTTTCCCCGGTGCTGCAGTGCCCTGTGGCGAGGAGTGGGGGGATGGGGGGACGCGAAGTGTGGGTTGGAGGCTTTCCTCTTCAGGTATATCATGACTTTGATTCCTGCAGTAGTCGTATCCTCAAGCCTCCCGCTGCTAGGACATGAACATGGCGTCCCTAACATCTGCTCCAACAGAGACTCACCATAACCACTTATTTCCACGTACGTGTAGGCAGGTATACACCTACACAAACACACATGCAAGACCTATGAAGCAAACAAGCCCACGCTTCTGAATGACACATGGAGACCTCCCACACCTCTGAAAAAAGCTTTTGAAAATATTTCAGTTCGAAGGCTACAGCACTTCAACATCGTCTGTCTCCTTTTAATTCAATCTCTGATGTGTCTTCTTCACTGCTCTATCCCTCCATCCCACGACATGCCCGGCGATGAAACCACAGAGTTACTGCCTTCTGTCCCAGCAGACACTGCACCTGACAGTAGTTGTAGAAGTCAGTGACCCATGCACCAAACCCTGGCTGCTTTCCAACTGTCCGTCTCTGCATCTCCACACAGGAATTAGAAAAACAGCTAGCTGCCTAAAAAGGCTTCCTACACACTGATTAAATCATGACTATCTGAATGGTTATAAATAGCCAGTTTATTCTCCGTTTTACTATTGCCTTTGGATAATGAGTTCAGAGAGGAGTGGGGATGCTTTTTAAAAAATGTGTTTGGTGCAGAGGCAGAAAATACTGAACAGCATGAGTGCTGCTTTGCACAATTTACGAATGGATATCATTTACATATGAAATAATTGATTTCTTTGTGGTTGATGTAAATGTAAATGTAATCACGGTAATTTGCAATGTAATTAAATCAATTATTCAGCCGTTCATCCAATTTATTTGATAAGTTTATAATTTCCCACCATATTTTATCTTAATGGATTTTTGCTCACTGAATGTAAAACTCCAGCACCAACTCCAGCCATAAAACAAATAGATATTTTAGTTTTTTGTTTTGGTAAACATGACTGGCAATTAGCAGCAAATCAAATAACATGTGAAAGCCAGAAAAGTTTAAATACTGGAGGGAAATGGCCATTTTTAGTACAGTAGCTGTGAATGATATGACATTTCTGTGCCGCTTCCTGGTGGAGAAGTTATCAGATGCATCTCTATTTTTCTCTATCTGCATCATGTCATCTGCTCAGTCCTGCCACACAGCTCCAGTTGTTCTGTTCAGCAAGAAATTCAAACCACCACATGACTAAAAGTCCTCTAAATCTTGCTGATGGCAAACAATAGAAGACAGAGGATCCTTTTGTCAACATCAAAATCCAATTTGAGACTGCAGCTACTACAGGCATAAACTCTGTGAGCCTTCCTTATTTAAATGTGTTAATATTTATCTGAAAACCCAGATGCTTTGTTTTACCAGAGGGAAGTTATTTGATGAATATTGCTGCAGCTTTACACTTAGAAAGTATTGAGGCACAAGCAGCAAAATTGCTTGCATGTGCAGAAACACACATTTATTTTAGGGGGGAATGGACTGGTATGAAGGGAGTGAATGATAAAGCCATTGATCTGAGTCCTGGTCAAAGGAAATGGATGGGGCAGACGACACGTTCCACTTCCAATCTTCAGAGAAGACTGCCATTTTACATTAACTATTGATTTTTGCACTGAGACATACAGCGCAGCATTGATCTTCACACTAACAGAAAGCCGAAAAAATACCTCTATACCACAAAAACATACTAACAGATTTTGCACATGTGAAAATATATACACAAACTAAGAAAAGAAGATGAGAGATAACTGTCAGACTCACAAATCAGGGTGGAAGGACACTTTAATCCACTTATTTGCCTCACTGCCATCCTGTCTGTCTGTCCCTTCATCTGAATATACATATCCCTGCGTGGAGTGCTCCAGGGTATCATTGTCAGCCAGGACATAAGTGGGGAAAACTGGTGCATGAAGCAATTAATATTCAGAAACACTCCACTTTTAGTTCATAAGTAAAGGGTCAATTTTAAAAAGCAGGAAGGGCTGAGGGGAAGATGATAGAAGAATACATGAGGGGGCATGAGAAGGGAAAAGATCTACAGGATAAATGTAGGAGATAAGGACGACACAGGACATGAGCAAAATACATTAGAGTTTAGTAAGCAGAGTAAAGCTCTAATCTTATATTTCAGTGACTTTCACATCTTAATAATGACCCGTTAGGCCTGACATAGCCATACTGTACATGCTTTTTATTTGAGGATAGCAAATGGTTCTGACTTGGTTAAGTCTAAATTGAATTATAAAGGGGGGGCATGCAGTGGCAAAAATTGATGCAACACCTGTGGATCAAGGTACATGAATGAACAGCATAGCAGCAGCTGCAGTGACACATACACAAGGGAACAAAATCTGCCAACAAAGACAAACCTATTCTGATATATCTTATTGGAATATTCCATAAAAAGCTATCCTTTCCCTCGAACAGGACAGTTGAGCAAGCAGCAGCTGAGCCTCCATCCTGCGGCCAAACCGGCCTCCATGACAGTGATACATGACTGACAGATGACTGAAAGCATCATCTACTATGACCTCATCCGAAACTCACCAAAGTTTGCTGATACTGAAGCGTCCGGTTTTCGGCCTTGTCCTTCACCATTGCCGCAATATCCTCATTAAAGTCACCCAATCCGAAACTCCCGGGAGCCACGAGAGCGCGCGCTAATTAGTGTGCGACCCGGCGCGACTGACTGCCATCACACGAGCGGCGTGTAACAGGTTTCTTATTATCAGCCTTCCTGCATGATGGAAAGCGCCGCCGCTACCTCGATGTGTGTGGATGTGTGTGTGTGTGTGTGTGTGTGTGTGTGTGTGTGTGTGTGTGTGTGTGTGTGTGTGTGTGTGTGTGTGTGTGTGTGTGTGTGTGTGTGTGTGTGTGTGTCAGATGAGAGCAGGCTGTATCTCAGTAGCTGGCGCCTCGCAGCAGCGCTGGTGCGGGTTGACTGCTAAACACCGCCTCCTCCTCCACTATCTGCTGTCTCTCTCTGGAGTAACTGGAGTTTAGTAGTTGTGTGTTTGTGCAGATGTGTTTAATTATGATGTGAAGGTATGTTTTTTGCGTGGTATTTTCAACTGTCTTTTTGAGTCATCACTGGATTGATTGTGATGAGTCATTCACAAGGATGAGGCTTTGTCAATGTCAAAAGACATCTACAACATCAATAAAATCGCGTTAGTACGCGAATAAAGAAGTGTTTCTGAGCACCCTTTAGTGTCTTTATAAGTAGCCATTACCTCAACTTACTGGCATGATGCCTATAGTTTCAAGGAGAGTGGTACAATTTTTGTAAATCAGTTTATAATTCTGTATTTCGAATCCCAATCCATTAAAATATGTTTTAGTTGTTGGCCTCCCTCTTAGACATGGGTCTCATAGAAGACAAGTAAAGATTGATCTGTGTCAATGCAGCAGAAGACAATAAATACTGACTTTTGGTTCCCATTGGGCCAAGCTCCCTACATTTGATGTGTCTTAGAAATCACATAATGCAACTATATGTATTAATTTACCTCCAAGCTATATATTAAAAATGTAGTGTCTCAGAACAAAATTGGTGGTGGTCATGCATCGGTACAAACCTGTAATCAACAGAATGAGAATGAGTAAAAGCTTCATGTCGGAATTTAAAGATGGCCTCATGTTCAAGTGGGGGCACTTGGTGGACAAAAGTCTTCTTGGCGACCTAACAGCCCCATAAGAAGTATTTTGCAGTGATGTGTCATGCTCATGGGCACCACAACACTCCCTGTTAACGCTATATGCCATACAACTGTCTGGAGTGTTTAGCCTCTTTCACAACTAGTTTCTCTGTAAATTACAAGAATAACCTTTAAAGGAACCAGTGATTTTTGGTGTTCACAAATGCACTGTATTCAGGAACATCTTTGTTTTGCACCTTTCACACAGGACATGGCAATGCCGGAATAGATGGGACAAGGGACAGTCCAGTAGATGGCGCTAATGCAACACTTGTGCCAATAGCCATAAAGCTCAACAGAGACATAGTTCATAATATGAATATTATTATTAATTATAAATATAATATAAAAATACAACATATTGTACATCAAATAACAACATTTAGGGCAAGAAAGGAAGAATAACAAAAACAAAAGCCTTTGGAGTCTGCTAAGCAATTGGAGTTATATTATAAATGTCCAAATAATCAAATCGGTTTTGCATTTATATTATTTGAGTTTAAAATGTTCAGTATTCAAGTAGACTTTCAAATTGGTATTATAAAATAAAGAATGAGGTATAGTCTTCTAAGCGATTCCATTTTATCGATATAATAAAAGGTAATATATTACCCCATTCAGGACATTTCCATAAACATTTCAGGGCTAGACTGCATGTGTGAAAAGGGACTTCAGTGTCTGTGTGTGAGCTTGCAGAATCACCTCAGAGAACATGTATTCAACACTGAAAGCTCCCACATGAAGGTTTGCTATATTCTCAGATCACTTCCTTTTCATAGATGCCATGTATTTCAATACTCTGAGCTAAACCCTCTCCCACTGGGCTTTCATAAAAAAAAGTCTTTTCGGAGGTGCTACTCATTGGCTGCGAAATCCATTACTGAAGATGTGCCAAGAGAGACTCACACCTGAAAGATAGCGCTCCAAGGATTCACTGCTGCTGCTTTTCCAAGAGCCAAACATCCCTCATGTTTGCCAATATGCCCTCAGCTGGATGAGAAATGCAGGACACTAAACATTTCAGGAGTTCATAACTTTCTCAGAGTCCAACAAATATACTTTGTTACCAATACTTACTCCGAACATTGTTTTTAAATTGTACAACCAAAGCAGCAGGTCACTAATGCATTCAAGTTTTAAATGGATGGCATAACATGAAACAATTCAACTGGTCTCAGGCCGGCTTTCTTTTGAATATCAAACTCTCTGATCCTGTACAGGTTAAAAGACTTAACTCTTCTGGGAGTCATTGCTTGTGACTGGCTGACAGATATTTTTTATTTTATTTTTTTTATTTATCCTTTATTTATCCAGGAATGTCCCATTGAGATACAAGATCTCTTCTTCCATAAAACGGTCCCACACAACCCTGCGAATGATTGGCTGTTGGCAAGGCAACTAGTTCAAAGCCTTGGTCGGCAAGCACCTGAATGAACGAAGGCCTCTCAGACCGCTGAGTGATGGGAGGGATTTCACCCAAAAGCCAACACTGACAAATACATAATTCAAACATTTCATTCTTCATGCACTTCAGGTTCGTATGCACCTTGTCCTCATATTATCTCCCTCTCTCATAATTGGGGGTAAAGAGTGTCACTGACTTAATTTTATCAGGGAGCTGGGCCTGGCAGGCACAGACAGACAGGAAGGGGTACAGTGGCCCCGGCAGCGAATAACTAGGTGCTCTGCTGCCCCGAGCAGCAGCACACTGACCCACATCTCTACAGGACTCGTTAGAAATATAAACCCACCTTTGCATGGAGGTTTGGTAAAAAAATACAAAAGCAAGAAACACATCACCCCAGGCCTGTATCATAGTGAACAAAAAGATCAATGGTCCTTCTGTAAGGAAATAAACATCCATGCGACGATGACAGTGCATGAGAAAATAGTCACTTCCATTTACCAGGGCTTATTAAAAATAGTTTGAATAATTAATAGTTGTGATTAAAATAGGTGATGGATTGGTATAGTTAGATGTAAATTAATTGTGTGCCATTGTAGAGAGAGCTAAGTCTTGGTTGTTGGTCAGAGGTAAAGTCTCAGAAAATGTGTTACCTTCCATTATTTATTTGTTTTCATCATGGCCTGAAAGTAACAGTGAAAGAAAAACACAGCTACAAAAGGCATGAATGTATGCATTTTCTCATATATTTTACTGCAATACTTCTCCAGAATTAAAATGAAATGAGTCATTGGTGGCAACATACAACCACCCTTTCTGTTTTGAATGGCAAGTTTTTCAAATGTCATTCATGTTGGCATCACCTGACAGAAAAAAACTCACAAAATGACCTCAGGACAGCAGCAAATACACCATAACACAATCAGACCTTCAATTACCATTTGCCCTTGAGCTAGATATGGACAAAGTTCTGGAGACACAAATGCATTACTCACTTTGAAGAGAAAAAGAGAGAGGAAACATACTTACGGTTTCCCCTGTTTTCCTCCTCCTTTTTCTTCTCTTCTCCTCGGGCTACGGATTCAAAACCGTCAGCTGTGTCCCTCCATTGTGCCTTGACGGAATACCAACTGAAATTAAAGGGCACACAGTTACAGGTTGCAGTGAGCACACTAATGGATGTTGTGATCGGGCAACGAAGGTATCCGAATGGTTCCCGGGGAAATCACACTTCACTCCACCGGAGAAAAATCTTGGTAGATCCCACAAACTGGCCAGTCGCTGATGCGCAAACCATGCAGCACCGCGCCAAACTTGTCAACACGGCGCGTAATTACCGGTTTTGCGCCTCCAAAACAGCGCACAGCGGAGCAGGCAGCTGCTAGCTGTTTTGGAGACCAGGAGCAACACGATCTAGCCGTATGAGAGCGCGGCCGAATGGGATTGTGAGGCAAATAAACTCTATGAAAAGACGCTACAGTCTACTCATCTGTTCCACTTGAGGTGGGAGGGGGCAGCGGGGTACCGGGTGTCGTGTCCGTGATGCAATGCTGGTACCGTCAGTGCCATGGCCCGCAGTTTGATCCTCGTGTGCAGAAATCCATGTGCTCCAGTCATTGTCTGCGGAGCCGCGGCGCGCATTCGTCTTAATTAACGGCGGTGGGGTTTGTCGGCAGAGATAGCAGGAGGCTTGGAGGGGAGAACGCAAAGCATGTGTAAATAGTTGAAGCTCTCTTCTCTCTTCCTTTCTGCTTCTCCTCCTCTCTCTTTTTGTATGTGACAGCACACACACTCTTGGGGTTTAATATTAGAGCATGCGTCTTAATTATGACACAAATAAACGTCTGGGCAAAATAGAAATGATCAGGGGCTCAGTCAATGTCCAGGCTGGGCTGGGGTGATGGTGTTGAACAGTGTGTCTGAAATGAGGATGGATGGTGCATTGCCTCATGTTTTCTCTTATCCATGTCGTTGACAGCTAATATACCTCCTCAACCCCCCACATGTCAGTTGAATTGGAGCCCGTCGCCTCTTCCAGCTGCGCCCTCCAGGCATTACAACCCGATGGATGTGTATTCGGGTGAAGACCGCTTGTTCAATTCTTCTCCTGGGTGATAAATGCAGCAAGTGTGGCTGTTAAACAATCCTTTGAAGGGTAATCACTCAGTCAGTGATTTCACCTTGTCCCCCATGCAAAGAACAGAAGCCTGTAAGAATACATGAAGCACTCATATTCCATTTAGAGAAAATCTAAGTGGAATAACAACAAAATAAGTTACAAAATAAAATTATAATGTGAAAAACATCTGTCCATCTGGTACACTTATACCTTAGATAATTATACTACTATTTTCCAAGCAGGACTAACTTGTATTACACACAGTTAAAACACAACCAACAAGCTGTATAAAACACCTATAATGAAGAAAAAAGGCCTCCCACTGCGGGCTGTAGCTTCCTCTGTCACCAATTTTGTGAATTATCTGATTCTGAACCTGAGCTGCTACCTCTATTGGCCGGAGCAAATTGTGCCATAAGGTAAATAGTCTCCAGCAGTAGTGGCTGGATTTTGATGTTAGCTTTGCAAATGGAGTCTTTCACAATAATAAATCATTAACCTTTTAGTCAGCAGTGCAGCCCACTCAACGCTCGGAAAGCCAACCCTGGCCAAACGAGAAGCAAAATAGTCCCGCTAATATCAATGAAAGCCATTTTCAGTCTGTAACATTTTGTTATGCTGAGCAGCAGGAAAGTTGAAGCGCATCCTGCTCTCCAGATAACACTTGCACTTCCCACTGCTGAATGAGAAGGTGGGATATCAAGTGGGGAGAAGACAAAAAGGACATACAGCTCCTCTACAGAGGACACAGAGAATTATCCACCTGGCATATTTCTTAATGGAACAAATGTGGATTCATCGGGAGTGGCCAAGCAGGGCATGGCGTTAAGCAGTGAGTTTGAAAGGTTTGATTTACGAAGATTTTAATGCTATGTACAAGCTGACTTGTGGCACCTTAGCTTAGTGTGTGTTTGTGTTTGCCCAGGACTCCTGCTGCTCTTTATGGTAGCCTCTGAACTGCGGGATGCTGAGACAAAACCCATAGAATTTGTGTGTAATAAAGGTGCCAGGCGGGCTATTAACATTGTGGCAGAGCTGGAGAGTGCACTGGTGAGGATATGACTGTCACAGATACATTTTACCAACATTTCTCTGCTTCTCTCACCCATGTCTCCCATCAGCCTGTCTCTCCCTAGTCCAAGTGATCTATCAATTGTCTCCTACATGTCTCCCTTCCTTGCAGAGTGAATGTTATGGCTCGACAACGCTCTCCACCCCGGTTCAGCTACCCTGTACCGAGCTTCACGTAGCATCTTGGGAAAACAGATCAGTATGTTGGCACATAGTTGAGTCCAAAATCCTCAAAACAATGCTTTTCTTGCTTGCTTACTATTGGTTTAATGAGAATGAACTTATCTTTAAAAATACGATTGTCTTGATAATATCCTCTAAAACATATTTCTGTATGTATTTGTTACCTCAGGACCAGGAGAAGAGAGGAGACATCATTGCATCCTTGAAGCTTCTTGTTGAAAGTGTGAAGGTGTTCAAGGCCCAAAGCCAGCCGGGATGTGCTGCTTCACTTCTGCAGAGACTGGAGAACAACATCAACAACTACCTGCTCATTCTCACACAGCTTCAGCTGAGTGTAGGTGGCAGTCACAGTGACAAACTGCACACAAATAAGATTACAAGCAATGATTTGGTGATTTGTTGGAGATTAGTAGACATGTGGAGGTTAAAACTACTATTGATTTAGCTGGAAAATGTCTGAATGTTGTGGATACATATAATAATTTCAATATCTAATCCACAATTTAGAAAATCAAGTTGTACACCATATAGACAATAAACAGCTTCTTGGAAACTTTTACTTTTTGCATCTGGATGCCTTTTTGCCTGTAAATCACCAAATCAAAGTTAACTCAGTCTGCAACTCACACAAAAAGAAAGGCAAATAAATGCATCAGTGTGTTGATCACATGTTGCCTGATATCAGACAGAATCTGGCAAGAACATTCACACAAAGTGAGTGAAAACGTGTTGATGGAGTTCTCTCTCACTGAGCCATTATCAGTTTCCTCTGGTGTGGAAATATCCTGGTTTCTCATAAATCTGTGACTTACTAGATACTATGTGCCCTGGGAGTGATGATGTTATGTTTAGTGACCCCAAGCCTTCCTTCCTCAGGACAAGAAGAAGATAGCAGTGCATACTTTCCCAGTGAGACACAGTGCAACACGGATGGCCTCTTTCTCTTTTGTTCATGTTCGGTTTTGTTATAACAATGATCTTTTCTGTTTGGACCAGCAGGGGCCAGCAGTGAGTCCAGGACTGTCATGTGTTCCTCGAAGCACCCAGAGTCTGAGCACAGTCCTGTTGAACTACAACCAACTGATCTCAGGCAAACTAGAGCGGTTTGTCATTAACCTGGAAGACAGATGCAATTCCAATTAACATATGAACAAATAAAGTGGACCTAATGTTCTTCAAACTGCTCCCCCCAGGGCAATAAAAGAAGAATGAAAATCCAACAGAGCAAAACTGTCAGAAAGATCCGGATATTCTCCTTTCCCTGTTCCACATGTTTATGCACTTTGTTGTAGATCTCAAATATTGTATGGGTGAAAAGTTTGCTTTATTTATATAATGTATAACTTTTTAAGAGGATAAAGAAGAAATACATCCTTTTCTGCTGGTCGTTAAGCGCAATTAGAGTATCATGGACGAATGAATGTATAACAGAAAGGCAGTTCTTTTGAATGAATCTACTCAACTATGGATGCTTTAAAGTTTGTTCTCAGCCAATGGAACTATTACAAGCCTACAATCTGCAAAAAGTCAACCTGATTTGGATTCATTTTATTTTTCAGATTTGTTGTGATCTTTAGTGGTAGCAAGGTTTGCAAAGCTGAGGAAAACGTACAAACCATCCAGTTGCAAATATAGCTGTATTTCACATTGTTTTATATCCAAATACTGCAAGTCCTTGCACATTTGCTTAATTTGAAAAATCGAGTTCAATTACTGGGGATTTATGCCGACTGGTCAAGTGTTCCTGGTATGAATTTAGAGAGCAACTGTTTATTCTCATTGCACTTTTAGATATCTCTGTTTACATTTTTTATTTTAAAGTTTATTGATTTGCTGTAGATTTGTGCCTTTTTCTATGTATTTCATATTTTAATTTAGGAAATGTATCTTGCGTGCCTCAGTGAATTTGTATATGTATATCCAGATTTGTCATTTTAAGAGGACATTATTTAGTTGATGTTTATCAAAACAATATAATATGCAATAAACTATGATTTTATACAGCCATGTATGGAATAATTATTGTATTTATGTTGTGCTTAGTTAGTTAGTTAGCTGGTTAGGTAGTTAGCAGTGGTGTTAAGTAACTAAACACATTTACACAAGTACTGCACATAAGACCATTTTAAAGGGACTTGTACTTAACTTGAGTATTTCCTATTGTTGCTACTTTTTACTTCTACCCCAACTTAATACATTAAATTACTTTGCAGATTTGGATGGATTAATAATGTGAAGTGTAATAAGATTAAATAAGACTTTAGTTACACCTGAATCAGCATTCACAAGCTACACTGCAGCATACAAAGTCATTACATTATAAAGAAAATAATATATTATTCTGAAATGGGCCGATCTGCATAATAAGTACTCATGCATAGGAATGAGATTCAATCAATGCAATGTTTTAATCCACAAAGACAACGCAACAGAGCTGTTTGGAACTACGTTAAAATGACAGTGTAGTTACACATTCAAAAGAAAGTTGTTCCAGTCTTTCAGGCAGGAAACGGCAAAAGGTAGTTATGTAGGTAGGCTAGGGTGTTTGGGCTAGCTAAATGCTAAACAAAGTAACCGGTGGATTAATTAAGGAGAAACTAGAACTGATTGGATGAGCCCATTACAGGAGGCGGTGTCGTCTGATCATGAGCACACCCTCCCTCATTACTTGCAGAAGGTGATGAGGGTAGGTGGAGGTTTATGCCGGTTACTCGACTAAGTTAGCTAACTGCTGATTCGAACGTTAGAAAATGTCACCATAGCTAGCAAGAAGACGGCCGGTTGAAACTGTACTGTTCAGTTGAAACCAGCGAGCTGAATGTATCGTTAATTATTACTAACGTATTTACCATGTCGGAAAAGACTCCTCTTCTACATTACCGACTTACCAGCGGAAGCACCAGCCCGGAGACGAAAAATGTCCACGACCATAGCAAGGCCAAGGCGGGCATAGGCCGTCTATGGGCAAAGGAGAAGGGCGACCGGAAGCTCGGAGTGATGGTTGGCGTGGTCGTACCAACGCTACTGTCCATGTTTAGCGTCGTTGTATTTCTGCGAATTGGTGAGTAAAAGAGTGCAAATAAATGTTAAACTTTGGTTTGATTCTTAATTTCCCAAAAATGCTGTGTTAGACTGAACAAATGTATAAATGAACGAATAGTTTGAAAAAGATTCCTCCCGGTTAAATTGGCTGGCGGTGTGGTGTGTTCTCTTTTTTAATAGTCAGGTGGTGGAGGCTTACAAGGAAATTGTATATCCATTTTAGTAGTGGCTGCAAGCCTCGAAAATGACTTCCATAACTACATTTAAGTCCAGATAAAATGCAAATAATATCACTTAAATGTGTCATCATTGTATTATTATTATCCATTATTTTCTTGGCTACATATTCATGTATCCGTTGTCTTTTATCAATGATAAATGTAATGTTTAGCTAAAATGTGAAAAATACTAATCAAAGTTTCCCAGCACCCATGGTAACAACTTCAGCTTGCTTATTTGGTTTGGTTATTTGGTTTGGCAAATTCCCAAGAACCTTAGGTAATTTACTCTTAATTCCATCACTAGACACCGGTGGAATAATGTAATATGATTAAATTACTTTAAACAAATTAAATCTGTAAAATGATCTTGCATGTAACTTGCAAACAGAGTAACGCTTCAGGCCTAAGTTGAACATTGGTCTACATTACTAATCCGATTTCCTCCTACCATCTCATGTAGGATTTGTTGTGGGTCAAGCAGGGGTCTATCAGTCCATTGTGATGTTCCTAGTGGCCTACCTAATTATCACAATGACAGTGCTTTCCGTCTGTGCCATCTCCACCAATGGGGCTTTAGATGCTGGAGGAGCCTACTGTATCCTTTGCTGCTGTGTAAAAGTCTCACTTGGGTGTATGCTGTTGATTAAGCCTGTCTAATGGATTAAGGAAAAAAAAGTTCCTGCTTTTAATTTCTTCCCAGGTTTTGATTTATCCACAACTGTGTGGCTTGCGTTTGGTCTAAATCTGTCAGGTGGTTGATCTGTAACCATGTCTATTAGGGCTGCACGATTTGGGGTAATAATCTAATTGCGATTTTTCTGACGGATATTGCGATTCGATTTGTGATATTTGTTTTTAAGCGACCCAACGGAAGTTTATTGTAAAATGCGGCCATATCTCTGGCTAGGAAGGTCGTATCGACGTGCTCCCGTCTCAAGCAGCCCCGCAGCCCGAGCTACGAGTGAAAGAACTAAACTTACATGAAACTTCCGTTGGGTTGCTTTAAAGTCAGGCTTCAGTTTAAGATTCACTCTGTAATAGATGTAAAACATGTCATGGAGCATTACTAACCTGACTCATACCTCATTCACACTAACGCAACTCCGGTTCAAGCTCCGTGCTAGAGCTTTTCAGGTTCAGAACCAGTTCTTCGGGTTAGCTCTGGCTCTTTTCACACCACCCAGAGTCCGACTGGTAATGCGTCGTTGCGTCATCGTTTGCGTCATGACGTAACCGTTTGCGTGCATAAAGCCAAACCGCGCGGATGAAATCAGTTGCATTCATTTCTTATGGCTATATTTGCATATTTCCGGAGTCATTTCTGTGGTTTAGTTATATTCTTATAAAAAAAGTGTACTCATGTCAATAAAGGTTTTTTTTAAAACACAACTGCTTCCGAGGTCGGTCTTATTTATTAAGGTGGACTGAACCATGAGTGTAGAGTAACGTTGTATCTTTCATTTAAATGAACTGTAACCTTCACCCAGGTATGTAACAGCTGTTCTCAAATGAACACGTGAAGTAAAGTTTAATATTTACAGTTTTTTTATAGATTTATAATGAGGTGATCAACGTGAATGCTCAGGTTCCACCTTAACACGCAGACACGTTGCTTCACCATGAGCAGAAACCTTTATATATACAGTCTATGGCAGAAACTCTGAAACTCTTGTTAAGTTTCTCCATCGTTGTGTACAAACTGGATAAAACGCGGGCTTTTTGTTGTTGTTCATGACTTGATCTGTCTCTGCCCCCGCCTCGACGTAAGCGTGACGTATGTGGTGCTTTTGCTCTGGCCGGACAATTTTTTGGTGCTTGAAACAAACCGGATTCCGGAGCTAAGAGGCTGCTCCGCTGCGGTGTGAAGAGGAAAACCCGGTGCTTTTCAAGCTCCAGCTTCGAACCGGCCCTGAAACACCGTTGGTGTGAATGAGGTATCAGATGGTTTGTTTCACCAAACCATCTAGGAAAGCTCCATTGGAAGCCATTTGGAAAGGGCAGGCACTTTCAAAAATACTTGGCAGGTGATTGTATTAATCTGTCTATCACCTTCTATCATGTGCCACTTCTGATTGGTTAACAATGGCTGGTACATGTGGAGCACAGCACTTCTCATTGGTGTGGATGACTGACACACAAGAAGAAAATAAAAAAGTTTTTTTTTTTTAATCGCAGGCTTTGCGATTTGATAATCGCATCATTTCGATTTAAAATCGATTAATCGTTCAGCCCTAATGTCTATCAACTTAACATATTTGATCAAATCATAGTTTTTTCCACAAAGAATCCCTTAACTTGGATCCTCAGATATGATCAGCCGAGCCCTTGGTCCAGAGTTTGGTGGCAGCATTGGGATCATGTTTTTCTTTGCCAATGTGTGCGGCAGTGCTCTCTATATTTTGGGTCTGGTTGAGGCTATCATGTCTACTTTTGGCATCCCAGAAGGTAAAGTATGTTAGGGCATGGTGCGATATCTTGGCATGAGTGTTTTGATATACCAATAAACCCTGTTTTGCCATCCCTCAGAGGGTACTGCAGTTGTCGCAGGTCTCCAGGTGTTGCCCTCAGGATACTGGTGGTCTCTGCTGTACGGCACTGCCTTGCTTTTCATTTGTTTCATTGTCTGCTTGGTGAGACTTCATTATTATTATTATTATTATTTGTACTGCACATGCTTATACAAAACTTTTTTTAGATGCTTTGTTATTGGTAATTTTCACAATATGTTATTAATTAATTAAGTTGGATTAATTCAACTTTTAGCAGAGTTTTGAAAACTGTTAAGTTTGTCCATAGGCCACAAGTAATGACAATTTTAAATGTAATTATCATCAAGGCAAGATTGATTGATAACTCTTAAATCCAACTGGCCTGTCCTTACAGGTGGGAGCCCACATATATGCCAAAGCCACCTTTGTTATCGTCATCATATTCGTCGTAGTCTTGACTACTATCTTCATCAATTTTATCATTGTGGGGCCCATTGTGGTGATGTTGCCTGGGAATTCTGGGCTGAACGGTACCAGCACGAGAACCGCAAATTATACTGGCTTCCGGCGCCACACCTTTGAGGGCAATCTATTGCGTAAGTGTTGTTTCATATTGTCAGATGTATTAACTTAGAATTGTTTATGCTTTCATCATCTTAAACCTATTTAAACAATATTGGACCTGTTCTGAAGAAAACACAGCCTTTTGATTACGTTAGCTCTAATATGTTAATCGAGGACTTGATTTATTTAAGCAGAAGAAGCAAACAATGTATGTAGCATGCCAGAAATCCCTGTTAGTTGGTCCAAGTGAGCCTTTACTTGTATAACTAATCCGGCCTCCTGTCACTCCTTCTAGCCAATTACACAGTAGACTACACCACTGGTGCCATGATGAGTTTTGCCAAAGTGTTTGCAGTCATGTTCAATGGCTGCACTGGGATCATGGCAGGATCCAACATGTCAGGTAAGATGGCTTTCAAACAACCTCAATAAATACATTATTTGAGGGAAAAGTATTTAGAAAAGTACATTTCACATCAATAATACATGTAAACCAAATTGTTCTGCAACCTCTTGGAGAAAAGCCTCTAACAATTAGTTAAGGCAGGTCTAGAACTGTGGGAAATTGGTGGATCCAACCCCCAATCGAAGACACAGTACTTGACAGATGTATAGCAGATTATAGCTTTAATAGATTACAGTCTGTTTTTAATAATCAATTTTTGTTATCTGATTTCCAGGTGACCTGAAAAACCCCAGCTATGCCATCCCAAGAGGAACGCTTGCTGCTGTTCTTACAACTTTCATTACATACAATGTGCTGAGTCTGCTGGTTGCGGGGTCCTGTGAACGGTAAAACACACTCACACAGTCAAACACATTAAGCAGTGCTCTGTTGAATGCTATTGATTTATATATATAAAAAGATATATCAGAACCCTGTAGTCACTTAATTCGGTTAATGTCAATGCTTAAAAATTATCTGGCTTTATTAACACATTAAAGGTGGGGTAGGTAAGTTTGAGATACCGGCTCGAGATCGCTAGAATTTGAAAATACACAACCGGAGAAAATCTGCCACTTCCTTATAGAGCCCCTCCTCCAACACACACGAACGCGCACATGACCAATGAGGGCACGAGATAAGTTTGTGCCCCGATGGAAGGCTGACAGGCAGGTAGGCCACCTTCTACTTTTTACAGTATTACGGCTTCTACAGATGAAATTTTTATATGGATTTTTCGTCAAAGCACTTAAGATATTCATTGCTATCGGGATGTTAAGAGCATTCCATGGAATATAACAAAGTGTATCTCGAGCCGGTTTCTGAAACTTACCTACCCCACCTTTAAGTTTGATAATGTGGTCTATTTTTAACATCTTTCTATTGTCCTTAGCAGAGTTAGGTGTAACGCGTTACAAAGTAACGCGTTACTGTAATAATATTACTTTGTCGGTAACGGAGTAGTGTAACGCGCTACTTTTATAATTCAGTAATCACACTACAGTTACTAACATTGCCCCGACACGCGTTACTTCATTACTTTCTAAAATCAGTCATAATCAAACATCTGCAAAGAACACATGCTAAGGTGAAGCTAACGCACATAGCTGTTGTTTATTTATATCACACACGTAGTCTGTTCTTCTTCTTCTCTGTTTTCGGTTGTTGCCTGTTTTGAATGACGAATACACACTTCCGCCGCCTGCTGGTAAGGAGAGTTATTGCCACTCACGCATGCGCAGTTCGTACGTGCTCGGCTGAAGTCTTTGCGGTGTGCTCCAGTCTGGCTCCAGTGTAACACATGGCCAACACGCAGGAGAACACGCTGACGCAACAGCGTGAGCAGAGATAGACTGCGCAAAATATACAGATAGCAGGAGACAGAGGACAGCCACGGTCAGATAGGAAAACATTCTGGATCAGTCTTATGCGACAATGGAAACTGAACTAAAGAGAACATTTTAAACTTTAGCAGTCTGCGTGATCTGCCTGCAGGGAGGGGCGGGCCGGCCCTGCGAGTAAAGTAACGAATGACTTTATGTAGAGAGTAACGAAGTAGTGTAATATATTACTTTTTTTTTTAAAGTAATATGTAATATATTACTTTTTTTTAGTAACGCCCCCATCTCTGGTCCTTAGTATCCTTCTCCAAAAAGACTACAATTTCCTGGGAGACATCAATATATGGCCACCACTGGTGACAATTGGGATTTACTCCTCCACCATTTCTGCTGCCATGAGTAACCTGATCGGGGCCTCCAGGATCCTGTATGCCCTCTCCAAAGACAACCTATTTGGTGAGATTATTGCTGCGTTTGTCTGCTGCCGAGTTATTTGCAGATTGGGGATTCAGCTAATTTGGCCTCGACTTTTTCTGTAGTGAGAAGATTTAAACTGCTTCTCCTGCTTGTTTTGGTTAAGATCAGGGCTAAATAGTTGATTCATAGCATACAAAAGCATATCAAACTCCAGCTGGTCTTTTATAAAGCTGAGTCAACGTTTTAATAATCAGCCATCTGTTGAAAGAGGCCTCACATGTAAAATATGAGAACTTGACACTTGTTATTAATTTCATCATGTCTTGTTTCTCAAGTGGAGGCATGTTCATCTGGAACGCATCGTTTGACAACAGATGGCTTGCAGTCTTGCCTTTTCTCAGAAGAAGCAGAACAAAAATCCTCATTGTGTGTTGGGCGAGTGCAGTATGACTCAGTTGTTTATCTGATCCAGGAGCAATAACAGTGACTATTTCTTATGATAATGTTTTACATTTCTACAGGTGGTTTCCTGGCTCTGGTTAGGAAAACCTCTCTGAGTGGGAACCCCTGGTTCTCTGTGCTTGTGTCCTGGCTGCTTGTACAGGTAAGCTAGGAATGCGTGAGGAGTGGGGACAGTTTTCCTCCATGCATAACATTGAGAGTGACTCTCCTTGAGCTCTACTAATGCTGACATTGCTATACTCTATCCCCCTTCCTGTTCCACCATAATTCTTTGCATGTTAGTTTAGTGACTTTGTTCACATATTTGCCTTGTAAAATTACTTTTTAGCAACTCTCCAAACTGAGTTTTTTTACAAATACACACACAGCCATCCACGAACCATTATTAATAACTAGAGAAGAACAATAAAGGGCAGTCAAATGTTATTAAAGCTATATAAATATACAGGTGTTGATTTCAGTAATGTTTAGAAAATGCAGTGATGCCCTGTGTGGAGTTAAAAGGAACAGTAAAGCTGGAATTGAGGCAAATAAATTAGCAGCTGCCAATCTGATGGATCACTGTCAGATTCGGATCTACTGCCCCTTCATCTTTTGGTGCAAAACATTATTTACTTCGCTTCGGATTGGTTGACCAATTGTCAAATGAAGCTTGAAAGGTGTGCCCAGGGAGACAGAGCAGGGTACTTTCCAGCTAAACTAGTAAGTGAACTCTTCATTTCACTACCATGCCACTTCTTATAAGCATATTACCTAGCTAGTAAGGATAAGTAAGGATAGTAAGGTTTGTTGATTCTTGGAGTTTATGGGCTTGCATAGTATAGCTTTTTATGAAAAACAGTTGGGCTGTTTCACAGGGTGGTTCATGCAGTCTAGATTGTGGGACTTGAGACTTGTATAGCGCTTTTCTAGAAACTCAAAGACGCTTTGACAGAGAAGAGAAATACAAAAAGCGATAAACAAAACAGAAAATAGGGGGGGGAGGGTCAGTGGTTGAATGCAGTGTTGAACAGCTGGGTTTTGAGTGATGTATTGTTCGTATACATTGTTCTGGGCTTGCATACTTTTGGTTGCTACAATATTGCAAATTGTATTTGTGAATGTTTAAAATGTGTAGCTGTAACCTGAATGAGACCAGAGCAGCACAAGATATAAAACATATTGATAAAATCTGTAAGCCAAACTGTTGTTTCTTATTTATTCCACTAGGTGGTGCTGTTCGCTGGTCAATTGAACACCATTGCTAGTATTGTAACCATCTTCTTCTTGTTGGTCTATGCTGCTGTGAACCTTGCCTGTTTGGCTCTTGAATTGGCTTCTGCACCAAACTTCAGGTATGGTGCAGGATATTTGAAGGCTTTCTGTTTTCTTTCGGATGATTCCAAAATAAAGGTATTTTTCAATCCACATTCTGTCATGATATTTGTTTTGTTTTTCAGACCCTCGTTCCGTTGTTTTACATGGCATACCTGCACGCTGGGCATTCTTGGCTCACTGGTCATGATGTTCCTGATCAATGCCATTTATGCATTTGGCAGCATAGCCTTTATGCTGCTGCTGCTGATGCTTATCCACTACCTTGGTCCTATCAGCAACTGGGGCTACATCAGCCAGGCGCTCATCTTCCACCAGGTGTCATAAACAAGCTATTGTCTCACTGAAACTACAATATGATGGAAGTTTGTATGAATAACTACATCATCACATCTTTTATTCCCTCAGGTGCGCAAGTACCTGTTGATGTTGGATGTGCGTAAGGACCATGTGAAGTTCTGGAGGCCCCAGCTGTTATTGATGGTGGCTAACCCCCGAAGCTGTACAGGTCTCATGACCTTTATTAATGACCTGAAGAAGAGTGGCCTCTATGTACTAGGACATGTAAAGCTGGGTTTACTTGGTAAGAATTGTGTAGGTAGAATGCATAACTAGTTTTGTCTTAATGTGTCATATGAAACCCAAACTTTATATTATTAAAAACTCAGCTACTGAAGGCTTTAACATCGGGTTTAGCTTTTTAAAGCCTCTAAGGAGCCTTTTTTTCTCCACTGTAAATGTTTCAACATTAGAATTAATGCAGGATGGTTCTTTTAAGCACACTTTTGAGATTATGTGTTTCTGCAGATGGGTTGCCATCTGATCCTCTGCAGAGCCGTTATGACTCCTGGCTGTCTCTAGTGGATCATCTCAACATAAAGGCATTTGTCAACCTTACCCTGGCAGACTCTGTCCGACATGGAGTTCAGAACCTGCTTTTCATCACAGGCTTTGGTAGGCAAGTTTCAATTGCAACTCTATGGCAATGTTTTATTTTCATTATTGAAATATAGTTACGTAAAATGCAAACTTAACAGTTCTAATCCAAATATACATTTGTCTGTTTGCTTCTAGGCGGAATGAGGCCAAACACCCTTGTCCTTGGTTTTTATGATGACTGCATCCCTGAAGATGACCTTCAAGGTAAAATGCTCTTGTCTACAGGCACTGGCTTTGATGCAGTGACTCCATCCATAGACCGCGGCGAGCAACGCTCTCCCTTCTTCCCTGATGTGAGGGGTGCCTATGACCTAAAAGACCTTGGGGAAGAGGAATATGTGTCTCTGATTGCTGACGCGGTCAAAATGGGAAAGAATGTGACTCTGGCTCGTAACTTTAACCAATTCAACCGAGAGGTCTTGGTGTCAGGGAAAAAGATTCATAGCCACCGACGCATGACGGGGCCATTTGTCGACGTGTGGCCTTTGAATCTGCTTCAACCAGACAGCCGCGCTTACGTCGACATCTGCTCACTGTTCTTACTGCAGCTGGCCTGCGTGCTTCAAGAGACCCGTGCCTGGAAGCATGCACGACTCCGCCTCTTCTTGTGTGTGGAAGCTGGTTGCAGTCTGAAGAAAGAGGAGGAGAAGAAGCTCCGGTCGATGCTAAAGGAGCTAAGGATTTCAGCTCGGGTGCAGATGGTAGCGTGGGACCAAGTGGTGGAGCTACACTGGCAGAGACGAGGAGGAAAAGTGAGGGGGAATCTGGCAGAGTCTGCACTGAACGTGGAGATGAAGGAGAGACAAGAGGAAGTTGAGAAGGAAGACGTTTTCCAAATATTTCCCAACAATGCTGCTCAGATGACAGATGAATATATCTGTGCTGTCAACAATTTGATACGAAGACACGGTGCCCCTAAGCCTGCTGTGCGTTTCCTGTATTTGCCCCGGCCACCAGCAGACACAAGCCTTTACTGTACCTACCTCCACCAAGTGGACATGTTGAGTAGAGACCTGGGTCCAACTTTGCTGATCCAGGGAGTTACTCCTGTGGTCACTACTGACCTCTAAAGCTCTTGACAGTTAATCTAGCCTGATCTGGTATTGTTCTTATATTGGACTATGCCTCTTGCCACCAGTTTATTATTATTATTATTATTATTATTGCATTAATATAGGTCATGTTTCCCTTATATCAATGCACTTTGAGAAAATGTATTTGGTGAAAGCAAGTTTACTTCTGATGGATATTGAAAGTTATAAGTGTTTGTCTGTTTCATCGTCACTTGGATATGGTGCTATAGTGGAATAGAAATGAGTGATTTGCACATTTTGTGGGGTCAAAAGAGTATAGCTCCCTGCAGTTCCCTAGTAGTGAAATAATGTTGCCACACAGGGACTGCTTTCATTTCCTTGACTTTTGTATATGTAAATAGAAAAATACTAAATGTATTTATTGTATTGCCACATGTTTCTTTCCTACAATTTTAAATGGAATTCAGAAAATAAAGATACATGAAAGTAAATAACCATTTGTTGTGTGTTTTTAAAAGATTGCCTTGTATGCATTTGTCCAATTTCGTATGTTAAGAGAGCCACTAAGATTCTCCTCAGTCTTTGCTGTTGAATGCCAGCAGAGGGCGATGTATGCCCAGAATGATGACTGCAGATGTTCTGTCCCAAGACTGCCTTAAATCTGTACTTTGAGAACAAGTAGGCCAATCTGATGTTACAGGTTTTGTCTCGTATACTAGCAGGACACTATTTCAATCTGTGAATTGTTGTGTATAAGGTAGTAAGAGTTTATTATCGTTTCACAGCACCATTTAAGAGAATCATATTTTAATTAAGTGGAGCTATTTCTTGATTCCTTCCCAAAGGAGCAAACATATATCCATCACCTACAAAATGTCTACATATCATTGGGTTCATTGGAAACAAATGTTGTTGTTCACCTCACATGTAAACTAACTAGAGGAAGAAACCGACATATCCAACCAAGATAAGGATGCCAAGCTTTCATACAACATTTTTATATAATAATATATTGGTACCACTTTACAATAAGACTACCCTTAGAAAGGATTCATAAAGGGTTTATAATTAAGTTATGAATTAGGTTGTAAACACTTTATTAATTAAGAACCATTTATAAACCAGTTCTAACGTAGTTTTCATACATCAACACAGGCTCACTATTTGGCAAGAGGACTAAGCCTTATATTGGCTTCTTAGAGAGAATCAACTCAGTGACCAACAGATGCCAAGGATGCTGGCTGATGAAGAAGACGGAGTAAGCTAGGTAGCCAATATAAGGCTTAGCAGTAGCCTACAGATAAATGTGGACTCACCATTTGGCAAGCAACCGGTCACAGCTGTTTATCTCATGTCGTATAAAATCTTATTAATGATTTATAAAGTGTTCACAACCTAATTAATAAATGAATTACAAACTTATTGTAAAGTGGTACTAATATATTTATACTTCTGGTTTTGTTGTTGGGTTGTATGAAAAACGTATAAAAGGGACAGTTTATTTCTTACATTTTTTTTCATTTAATTTAATCGTTATTTGAATACGGCCAAGTAGGGAATGAGTCCTTACCCCAAGTGAAGGAGTTCAAGTATCGGGGTCTTGTTCTCGAGTGAGGGAACAATGGAGCGTGAGATGGGCCGGAGAATCGGAGCGGTACTGCAGTCGCTTTACCGCACCGTTGTGACGAAAAGGGAGCTGAGCCAGAAGGCAAAGCTCTCTGTCTACCGGGCCATTTTCGTTCCTACCCTCACCTATGGTCATGAAGGATGGGTCATGACCGAAAGAACGAGATCGCGGATACAAGCGGCCGAGATGGGTTTTCTCCGCAGGGTGGCTGGTGTCTCCCTTAGGGATAAGGTGAGAAGTTCGGTCATCCGGGAGGGACTCGGAGTTGAGCCGCTCCTCCTTCGCGTCGAAAGGAGCCAGTTGAGGTGGTTCGGGCACTTAGTTAGGATGCCACCTGGGCGTCTCCCTAGGGAGGTGTTCCAGGCACGTCCAGCTGGGAAGAGACCAAGGGGTAGACCTAGGACCAGGTGGAGGGATTATATCTCTTCGCTGGCCTGGGAGCGCCTTGGGATCCCCCAGTCAGAGCTGGTTGATGTCGCCAGGGAAAAGAAAGTTTGGGGCTCTCTGCTGGAACTGCTACCCCCGCGACCCGACCACGGATAAGCGGAAGAAGATGGATGGATGGATGGATGAATAGGGCAAATGCGCATTAATGAACACTTAAGACAAATAATGCTTCAAGTGTAGCTAATTTCCATCCGTAGTCCCTGACATACAACATATAAGAACATGACATTTATATACATAGCAAACAAATAAATACATGATATGCAAAAAGAGCAAGAGCACAGTGGCGGCACCAGATATTTTCTTTTGGGGGTGCTGTGGGGTAGCTTGACGTTTCATAGAGGGTGCTAAAACATTTAGCGTTTCTCATTAATGTCCCGGGTGCTATTTTTTTACAAGTGGGGGGTGGACCTAACATCCTCTAGGCTCTAGGGGGGTCCGGGGGCATGCTCCCCCAGGAAGATTTTTTAAATATTGAAATTAAATGCATCAATCTGGTGCACTTTGAGAGCAAAATTAAGAGATCTATGGATACATCTCTCATCAACACCCATATGAAAGAGAACTGTAAACAGATTTTCTATTTCTTTATGGATATTTTACAAATCACTCTCCTTTTAAACTGTATTCTTGTTTTACTGTCATATAGTAGGCTATTTCATACCTGTTTTTCCATTTATGTTCTTATTTTTCTATACCTATAATGATCATATAAATGTGTGCCTCAGAAATACTTATTTACATTAATCGTGAACAAACTGAGATAACTTAGACTAATGTTAACTATCCAAACACTGAGAGTCCTTTACTTAAAACCCATCTCGGCCGCTTGTATCCGCGATCTCGTTCTTTGGGTCATGACCCATCCTTCATGACCATAGGTGAGGGTAGGAACGAAAATGGCCCGGTAGACAGAGAGCTTTGCCTTCTGGCTCAGCTCCCTTTTCGTCACAACGGTGCGGTAAAGCGACTGCAGTACCGCTCCCACTGCTCCGATTCTCCATCCCATCTCACGCTCCATTGTTCCCTCACTCGAGAACAAGACCCCGAGATACTTGAACTCCTTCACTTGGGGTAAGGACTCATTCCCTACTTGGAGTGGACAGTCCATCGGTTTCCTGCTGAGAACCATGGCCTCAGATTTGGAGGTGCTGATCCTCATCCCAGCCGCTTCACAGTCGGTTGCGAACCGATCCAGTGTGTGCTGAAGGTCGCAGACCGATGAAGCCATCAGAACCACATCATCTGCAAAAAGCAGTGGTGCAATCCTTAGTCCACCGAACTGCAGACCCCCTCCCCCATGACTACGCCTCGAAATCCGATCCATGTATATTACAAACAGGATTGGTGACAAAGCGCAGCCCTGGCGGAGGCCAACCCTCACCGGAAATGGGTCCGACTTACTGCCGAGGACCCGGACACAGCTCTCGCTTTGGGAGTACAGAGATTGGATGGCCCTGAGTAGAGACCCCCTCACCCCATACTCCCACAGTAACTCCCTGGGAACTCGATCATACGCCTTCTCCAAGTCTACAAAACACATGTAGACTAGATAAGCGTACTCCCAGGCCCCCTCCAGGATCCTTGCGAGAGTAAAAAGCTGATCCGTCGTTCCACGACCAGGACGGAATCCGCATTGTTCCTTCTCCAATCTGAGGTTCGACAATCGGCCTGACCCTCCTTTCGAGTACCTTAGAGTAAACTTTCCTGGGGAGGCTAAGTAGTGTGATGCCTCTGTAATTGGCACACACCCTCTGATCCCCCTTTTTAAAAAGGGGAACCACCATCCCGGTCTGCCACTCCTTCGGTACTGTTTCCGACTTCCACGCAATGTTGATGAGACGTGTCAACCATGACAGTCCCTCAACACCCAGAGCCTTCAGAATTTCTGGGCGGATCTCATCCACCCCCGGGGCTTTGCCACTGTGGATTTGTTTGACGACCTCAGTGACCTCCCCCCGGGAGATTGGTGTTGATCCCCCCGTCATACTCCAGCTCTGCGGAGGGCGGAGTTGTCGGGTTCAGGAGTTCCTCAAAGTGTTCCTTCCAACGCCCCAACACTCCATCAGTTGAGGTCAACAACGTCCCATCCTTACTGTACACAGCTTGGATGGTTCCCTGCTTCCCCCTCCTGAGGTGTCGGACAGTTTTCCAGACCAACTTTGGTGCCGCCCGAAAGTCCTTCTCCATGTCTTCTCCGAACTTCTCCCACACCCGCTGCTTTGCCTCGGCCACGGATGAGGCTGCTGCTCTTTGGGCCTGTCGGTACCTTGGAACTGCCTCGTGAGTCCCCCGGGATAACAAATCCCTAAAGGCCTCCTTCTTCAGTGGGACGGCTTCCCTGACCACCGGTGTCCACCAGGAGGTTCGAGGATTACCGCCCCTTGAGGCACCTAGGACCTTGAGACCACAGCTCCCCGCCACGGCTTCGGCAATAGAGGCTTTGAACACCGACCACTCTGGTTCAATGTCCCCAACCTCCACAGGAATGCCCGAAAAGCTCCGCCGGAGGTGTGAGTTGAAGGCCTCCTGAACTTGGGCCTCCTCCAGATGTTCCAAGTTCACCCAAACTACACGTTTGGGCTTACCAGGTCTATCCAGAGGCTTCCCCCGCCACTCGACCCAACTCACCACCAGATGGTGATCAGTTGACAACTCCGCCCCTCTCTTTACCCGAGTGTCCAAAACATACGGCCTCAGGTCCGATGATACGATAACGAAATCGATCATGGACCTTATGCCTAGGGTGCTCTGGTACCACGTACACTTATGAGCATCCTTATGTTCGAACACGGTGTTTGTTATGGCCAATCCATGACTAGCACAGAAGTCCAGTAACAAACCACCACTCCGGTTCAGATCAGGGGGGCCGTTCCTCCCAATCACGCCCCTCCAAGTGTCTCCATCATTGCCCACATGTGCGTTGAAGTCTCCCAGCAAGATTAAAGAGTCCCCTTCAGGAGCCCCATACAGGACTCTTTCCAGGGTCTCCAAGAAGGTCGTATACTCTGAACTGCTGTTGGGTGCATAAGCACACACAACAGTCAGAGTTTTCCCCCCCATAACGCGCAGGCGTAGGGAGGCGACCCTCTCGTCCCAGGCATGAGAATCACTCACCTTTCGGCGAAATTCGCCGTTTTGAATCCAAAATAGGTCGTTTGTGTGATTCATGTAGATCTGCAATAAAAATATTTTTGGGGTATGGGGGGGTCTGGGACCCGGAGTAATCTGCGGCCGCGAGCTGTTATGTGCCATCATGACACGCATGGTGTTCTTTTTTTATATATTATAATGCAGCGCGAGCTGTGTGCTCGAGTCTTCCTGCCTGTCGGCTCTGCTGCTCCGCGATGATGGTCTAGCTTCAGCAGCCACATTAGCTTCGGGTGTGTTTGTTAATATTAACTGTGCGGTCCGGAGTCACTGTGGCACAGACTGGACCGCTGGTGAACAGCTGTTAGAACGGGCCGTTCAGGTGTTCAGAGCAGAGCTCCCTGTCGGAGCGCAGAGCGTGATGTGCACTGAAAAGTTTTTCTGTCGCAATATTATCGTTGAGCTAGCTAGCTAGCATACATTGTCACTATCTGCTAACGTTAGCTTTAGCCTTCGTTTTCTAATAGTTTTTTTTTCATAGGCCTATAAACGGAGGTGGTATAAGTATAGATCTTGTACTTGAGTAAAAGTAGAAGCACTCAAGATATTGTACTAGAGTAAAAGTAGAAGTACTCAGATCTTGTACTTGATTAAAAGCAGAAATACTCAGATCTTGTACTTGAGTAAAAGTAGAAGTACTCAGATCTTGTACTTGATTAAAAGTAGAAGTAGGCTACTCAGATCTTGTACTTGATTAAAAGCAGAAATACTCAGATCTTGTACTTGAGTAAAAGTAGAAGTACTCAGGTCTTGTACTTGAGTAAAATTAGAAGTACCAGTGTAGGAATAGGAATACTCTGTTAGTAAAAGTACTGCATTCAAAATGTTCCTCAAGTAAAAGTAGAAAAGTATTCTCATCAAAATATAGTGAAAGTAGCGACAGTAAAAGTAGTCTTTGTGCAGATTGGTCCATTTCAGAATAATATATATGATATGTTTTATAATGATTGATCATGAAAGTGTTCTCAATGCTGGTAAAGGTGCAGCTAGTTTGAATGAATTTGTATACTGCAGGGTAGCTTGTGGATTTACTCCAGGTGGAACTAAAGTCTGATTCAACACTTGATTAGATTTCACATCATTCATCCAGATCTGTGAAGTAACTAAAGGTATTAAATACATGTAGTGGAGTAAAAGTACACCATTTACCTATGAACTGTAGAGGAGAAGAAGTAGCAAAACATTGAAATACTTAAATAAAGTACAAGTATCACAAAATTCTACCCAAGTATAGTACTTGAGTTTATGAATTTAGTTACTTTACACCAGATGCTATAAAGATAGAAAGACTCAGCCTTGCACAGAGGCATGACAATAGATTTTCAAAATGCTCAACAGTGCTGCCAAAATTATAAACTGACTGCTACACAATTAAAATAAATGCTTTTATATATTTCTATTAGATGTGACTCTTTACCATTTCTGTTATTATTAACACTGCTGCTTTAGTTGTTTTGACTGCTAAAATCCTCTGTTATTCCTCATTTTAAAGCCGATATTCCGTGGGGTCGCAGGGCTCGGGTCCTTGTCACCTTTTCCATACCTGATGAGTTTGCATCCCTGATAATACTTAGTAAGGAGGTCATAATATTTTTGACTCATGGCTGAAGTTAAGTTTCTCCAGCTCTCCCCAGGTTGGCAAAAAAATGCATCTCAAAATGCATCAGATTGATGCTTTAAAATATGGAATATTCAAAATGTTCCCCTAGAGGGATAATATCCTTCTCACCTTTTTCACCCCTGACCCGTTTTCATGCCTGTCGTCCACTGGGGTAAACTCCAACAACGAAGCACCCAACCGGGGACTTGTGAGTATCTCCACACCCGCCCGGCGTCTCACACCTTGAGCAACTCCGGAGAAGAATAGAGTCCAACCCCTATCCAGAAGTAAGGTTCCAGAGCCGACGCTGTGCATAGAGGTGAGCCCAACCAGATCCAACTGGTAACGCTCCACCTCCCGCACAAGCTCCGGCTCCTTCCCCCCGAGAGAGGTGACGTTCCACGTCCCCAAAGCCAGCTTCTGTCGCCCGGATCTGGTCCGTCGAGACCCTCCGCTTTCACTGCCACCCGACCCCATCGCTGTTTCCCGTAGGTGGTGGGCCCGCGGGACGGAGAAGCGGAGGTGTTGCCCACGTTGCCTTTTCGGGCTGGGTCCGGCCGGGCTCCGTGGCAAGCTCGGCCACCAGACGCTCGCCGACGAGTCCTCCTTCTGGGCCTGGCTCCAGAAGGGGACCCCGGGCTTCCTCCGGGCCGGGTATCCTCACTTCTTGTTTTTTCTTTCATGAGGTCTTGTGAACTTTGGTTGTGTTGGTGCAAATGGCCTGATTTTTTGTAACAAGGCTATTTTCTCGATCTATTTTCTCGATCTATTTTGGAATTCCATTCAAATCGGTCTTTAATTCACTGTGTAACAAATCGACTACGCAAATTAGTCATTCGAGACAAAAATGTCCACTGCAAAAGACTTTGATAAAAACATTATATTAAAAGGTTTTTTTCACAACTCTTTTGGGTTCAATCTTTAAAGCAACTTCCGCCCTAATAGAAAATACCAAAAATGTAATCATTTTCAGGATTTTAACCCTTTAAATGCCATTTTGAATACATGAAACCGCTGTTTTTTTTCATGATGAAAACAGAGAAAATGAGTTATTTTCCCAAAAAATACATATCTAGGGACTGGCTTTTTTTTTTATAACAGTCTTGGATATGTCAAAGATTAGCAACAAAATGGATTTTTTTGCATTATTACTTTTTGCACAAAATCAGATTGAACAAAAAAGTTACAAATACAGATTAATATTTTTTTTTAACTTTTTAGGGTTAAATCTTTCAATCAACTTCAGTCCTGATCAAAAATACCACATGTTAAATTATGTTCAGGATTTTAACCCTTGAACTGCCAGTTTGAACACATGAATTTGCGTTTTCTATGAAAAACATGCACAAAAAGGCAGTTATTTTCCATATAATAAATGTTGGGGGGGTCGGCTTTTTTTTATCACAGTCTTGGATATGTCAAAGATTAGCAACAACATTGATTTTGGTTGATTATTAGTTTTTGCACAAACTCAGATTAAACAAAAAACTCACACATTAGTCATTTGGGACAAAAATGTCCACTTCCAAAAACTGCTCTAAAATGACAACAGATTAATATTTTTTTAAACTTTTTGGAGTTCAATCTTTCAATCAACTTCAGTCCTGATCAAAAATACCAAATGTTAACTTATGTTCAGGATTTTAACCCTTTAACTGCCAGTTTGAAAACATGAAATTGCATTTTCTATGAAAAACATGCACAAAACGGCAGTTATTTTCCATATAATGAATGTTGGGGTTGTCGGTTTTTTTTTTTATCACAGTCTTGTATATGTCAAAGATTAGCAACAACATTGATTTTGGTGGATTATTAGTTTTTGCACAGAATCAGATTAAACAAAAAAACTCACATTAGGCACTCACGGACAAAAATGTCCCATCCACTCCCATTATAACCACATATTTTGATCTCTCCGCCATACCGGTATAAAATCATGCATTTTGTAATATCAGGGTTTTATATTGGAGGAAAATAGTTCAATTTGTCCTTTTTACTGTATATCACCAGATGTGACATTTTACCATTGAATTACATGCTTGTCATTTCTTGGTTTCTTTGCCTGTTGTATAATGGGGCCCTGACAGCCATTGGAATACATGTATGCAACTAATATGATGTTGGTGTGTTGGTATGGATGTGGAAGAGTGGTATCAGCTGAGAAATGTGTGTGTGTGTGTGTGTGTGTGTGTGTGTGTGTGTG
Source organism: Pseudochaenichthys georgianus (assembly GCF_902827115.2). NCBI lineage: Eukaryota > Metazoa > Chordata > Actinopteri > Perciformes > Channichthyidae > Pseudochaenichthys > Pseudochaenichthys georgianus. The sequence continues at coordinate 25,159,171 of NC_047519.1, forward strand.
TGTGTGTGTGTGTGTGTGTGTGTGTGTGTGTGTGTGTGTGTGTGTGTGTGTGTGTGTGTGTGTGTGTGTGTGTGTGTGTGTGTGTGTGTGTGTGTGTGTGTGTGTGTGTGTGTGTGTGTGTGTGTGTGTGTGTGTCTGGATGTACAGTGTGTGTGTGTGTGTGTACAGAGACAACAATATACAGTAGATTTGGTTTACAGCAAGTCGCAGTTTTCGCCTCATATCTCCCTTTCTTTCTCTCTGTTTTTCTCTCACTCCCTCATTCCCAAACTCATACTCACATCAAAACATTTTCAAATCTGGTTTCCCTCTCACGAGGAAACGCCGCGCTACATTCCTGCTGCCAGAGGTTTGGTTTCAGGGCCCACGCGTTATGCCATTACGAGTGGCATAAATAAAAATTCATGACGTGTAATCCTTCTTTGATTTATTCTTTACCCCTGAGATCATCAGCAGTATTGTCGATATGACACACCTGCATGGGGGACGTTCGGTGACAAAGTGGAGGGATGTTGATGCCACAGATGTTTGAGCAAACATTGGATAGGATAGTGCAGAGGAATGTAGCGCAGCTACGGGATGGGATCCTCTGTGTCCTCTCCACTTTCAGGGGAAGGGTCAGACGAAGAACGATCAGACTCCACCACAAACATCTGATCATTTCTCTAAGCATGGCTTCACGTGGCGGCACAACGAATATTCTTGTTACTCCTGGGGCAATCTCTGGTGCTATCATCCCCTTTGTGGTGTGATTGAGGAGGAGATCACTAGGCACTTTAGTGAACATCAGGCTTTTTTCATCCAAAAGGTTTTGTAGTCCTTCATACATCTCAACCTCATTACCATCGTGTTGTTCCTCAGCAGCTCCTCTGCAGCTCCTCAACCTCCTCAGCAAAGGACCTCATCGATTCCTCTGTATCAACGTGGGATTCGGGGCAGAATTGTTCCTTCTTCTCTGCCCCCATCCGATAAATGAACTGTTTGGCAAAAAAGTGTTTTATCCTTGTGCTGACTCCTTTCAAGCACAGTTCAGATCCACACCAGATTCTCCTTCTCAGGGTGTTTCTGTTTCAGAGGATGAGTCCTGCAGCTGAAGTTACGGGCTGCATGAGACCTCTTGTCCCACAGAGAAGCTCCTCTTCATCTTACTGGTTGTTGCGTATCACAGGAATGAAATTACCAGCCAGCCAAACTACACATATTTGAAGCTTTGGCTTTGCAGCCAGGTGTTTTTATTTACTTCAAGAAGTGTATGTATGGCTGTGTATGTCTGTTTGCTAAAGAGACATTATCAAAGGACTTTGAAGTTCCAAACAATTCAAAACATCGAGGTCAAGCTGGGTCAAGATCATACATCTGTTTACCTCAAAGACACATGAAACAGCACAAATGAAAAACAAAACTTCATGAGAGCACACTTAGTCCTGTCTCATTCTCACACACAATCACTCACACACATACAAGTAGTGCTGCGTACCGGTACGCCGAACCGGTACTGGACTTGTAAAAAGTTTCGGTTCAAGTCCGGTTAAAATTGGAACGTCGGGAACCGGTACTTGGACTCGCAAAAAAACTAGCACTTACGTATATTCTCCTTTTTGTTCTAAATCATCTAAAACCTCCCTGAAGGCAGGAGAGACTGAAAAGAGTCAAGGGAAACTTATAAAAGTTAACAGCATTTAACTACACAAAAGATGCGGTGGTGTACAAATGAAATTGCAAAAGGAGGCGCTCCTCATCTCCCGTCAGCCCAGGGTTGCGTTCCGATAATCCAAAAATCAGCTACTAAATTCTAACCCTATCTCCTATTCCTTGACCTCTGAGTGAAACATCACAGGGTTAAGGGATAGTGGATAGGAGAATTCAAAAGGATTTAGGAGAAGAGACTGTGGTACTTTAGAGAATTCGAATGCACTTTCACTATCCGATGTGTTTATGATGCGCCAGCGGACGTCATAAATGTGCGTCTGCTGCTGTGGGGAAACTATGGAAACCACAGTTTTCTATAGCGGACTACAACATGGATGTATAATAAGACTCTGCACCGTGCTCTGATGCTGTTGCTTTATGCTTTATGAACGTGGACAACAGAGAAACATATTCTTCATGACCAAAGTTGGAATTGAAATAAAAAAGGAAAGTGAAACTTATGCTCGTCACCCTCTCCCTCCGGTCCACATTAATACAAATGATCTCAATACGTATGATTGTATGAAAATATCTTAAAATCAATACAAATGTATTTATTATAAACGTTAGTCCTTAACATCTATCACTGTGTATATCAACATTCAAACATCTTTTAAAAGTTGAAACCCCACACAGCTCAGTAAACACTGTGAAATGTTGACTTTATTTGATAATTTCAGTCAAAACTAACGTATATTTCTCTTTTTGATTATAATACTGATGAATGTTCAGAACAAAGCACTTTGGCAACTTACCACATACGTTTTAAAATGCTTAATAAGCCTCGTAACTTTCATGATAGAATTTCTCTGTCATAATCGGTTGTTTCCGTGAACGGCCGACTGTTGAGTGACGGCAAATGCTGCGGCTGCAATGCATTGTGGGGCAGCATTTTCTCCTCTCCTTTCGTCAAGTGAGGTCCAGTGGTTCCTAAGCTAAAGGAGGTTATAAAAGAAGTTTGAAACCTCCTTTCCTTTCATTTAGAGAATTGGAACGGCACTTAACATGGCTGCCACTGACGTACTTCCGGGTCATTTCACTTGGTTAGGAAGTTTCCTAAGCTAAATGGACTATTGGAACGCAACCCAGGTCAGCAGGTAGAAGAGATCAATTCTGGGCTTGCTCTTCCTGTTGTCATCTGAGGTCTTATCCTATTGGCCGGTGTCGTCGGGGGGCGAGTCCAATGCAATTCCTGCCTTTTTCTGTTGCTAAATTACATCATTCTGGTGTCATTCCCTGATAAACGTTATTCAGCGTCAATAAATGAGTGCTAATCCCAGTGTGCTCAGTGTACAACGTCACATGTCATTTCACCTAAGATTCACGGTTTGAAAACATAGCATTTCGCCACATGCTAATGCTAACCGGAAGTGAATAATTTTCAGAATAAAATTATTAAGTTAAGTGTGAACTTCCGGTTTTTTCATAATAAAACTGATTTAAATTAAATAGTGTATTTAATTCAAATTACGCCATATCAACATTGATTTTAATTTCTAACAGTATGTACATCACTATGTATGTATTATGTACTGTATAATGTACACATGTAGAGTTGTAGAAAATACATGGTGTACAGACAGTATATACTCTGACTGTTCAGTCACTACAGTGTATACTGTATAGTAGGTGTGTAACAGTGTAATGTGTATAGTCTACTCTACACTCTACCTTTCAGAAAAGTTGTAGGGATTTAGGCTCAGTCAGCTCAGGGACTGTTTGGTTACTTTAGTTTGGTAAATGAAATAAATGTTTGAACTTTGTAGTAGTTCACTGCAGTTGCTGTTGTGATGAAAACGTATGTGCAGCAATGCAGAGCCAAGGCTCGAGAAAGGATGGAAGCTGGAACATCTTTAGTCAAACACTGTTATTTATTGAAAGAGAAATACGGCCGGAGAGTTCACAAGGTAAATTCACACTTTCTTTATGAGACACCAAGCAAATTCTGAAGACAAAGGCAGAAACACAGATCTGTATATCCCAATAAAGGAGGGATCTAAAGATCCCGCCTTTTCCCCCTTAATCATTACCAGACATCGGAACAAAGGCATCTTTGTATTACAACTCCTCATGTGCCCAAAGCTTGCAGGAGCATGTAAGAAAGACTGAGAACCTCTAAATACACAGATCGGATTAAAATATTCTCTTACAGCTGTCATAAGTCATTTGTACTTTGTAGAGAAATGTAGACACAATTTGGAAGGGAGCACAATAAACCTGACGAGTTTGAATTTGAGTTGATTCGGAGTTTATTTTCAATTGATAATTAGCTCACAATAAGTTCACTTTAGTTACTCACACAACTTGACACAAGCCATGGGTTCAGGTCCGGACTTATAAGTCCGGACCTGAACCTGAACCTCTGGACTTGAGTCCGGACCTGAACCTGAATGTGAGTCCAGGTACGCAGCACTACATGCAAGGTATAAGGAGGTTTAATATGTAAGAGTGTGTATGAGTTTGGGAATGAGGGAGTGAGAGAAAAAGAGAGAGAAAGAAAGGGAGATATGAGGCGAAAACTGCGACTTGCGGTAAACCAAATCTACTGTATATTGTTGTCTCTGTACACACACACTGTACATCCAGACACACACACACAAACACACACATTTCTCAGCTGATACCACTCTTCCACATCCATACCAACACACCTACATCATATTAGTTGCATACATGTATTCCAATGGCTGTCAGGGCCCCATTATCCAACAGGCATTTCCATTCAGTCAGGAGGAAAGGACGTCCCATTGCTCTTAAAACTCATTTCCCTGTGTCACTACCCGATCCGTCCCCCTGCCCGATCGGTACTGCGCATGTGCGAGATGGTCCGCCATATTGGACAACTCCGGACGGCAACCCAAGATGGACACTTGACACAGTGGCTTTTAGCAAAGCACACAAATAAAACTCGACAGAGAGATGAGTTATTGTTATTACAACGTGACTTCACCATTATTTAACAACTCTTTTTATTGTTTTTTTCGGGCAGGGTGACGGGTGACGGATCGGGTAGTGACACCCTGCTTCTCGTGGTTTCCTTGCGTCCCTCCATGCTTCCCTGGAGGGAGGGACTAAACACAGGGAAACGACGCAAGTGAGGGAAGCAAGGATTTCATTTAACCGACCTGAGACGGGGCCCAAGTGTTAGCGGTGATTGCACGTCTTTTTGCTTCTCGACCATTCTTTGATGGCGCCTGTGTCGGCATGCCGCTCCCTCAGCTATCTACCTTTAGCTATCCTGTTTTTGTTTTATGTTTGTCAGAATGTCTCTGCTCTGCTCGTCTATGATCGCCAAGCTCTCCTCCACCTAAGACCCTCACTGGAGTTTATACTGCAGCCCAAACCTACATCTGGCAACCGTAAATCGACTCCCCCCCCCTCTACTGTCAGTTATTCCCACCTACCTGCGCCGGTTGCCCTGCATCCTGCCTCACCGAAAGCGCTTTAGACGATGGGGAAAGCGTGGTGGCTTGTCCATCAAAAAGCACACCCGACGGCTTCTCCTGGGACTTATCCACGCATCAGATGTCATTAGGGTTGGGTACCGAGAACCGGTTCCAACATTTCGATTCCAACGGCATCATTTAGAAATGTGAATTTCGGTTCCGCTTTTCGATGCCTGAGGAAATGTTTCTCGCCGCTCTCCGTAGCCTACTGTATGACTGCGGCGGGGCGGGAAATGTAGCGTTGTACCAGCGTTGTACCCATAGATATATGATATAAACACGTGTTTATATATATCTATGGTTGTACCCAGCGCCATATTATATTATACTATTATATTATACTATTATATGGCTCTGGTTGTACCTACACTTCCTACAGCGTAACCTGGGACCAGGGCCGGCCCGTCGCACTGGCGTAGATGTTCGCCTAGGGCGCCAGATCTGTGGAGGCGCTGCGCTGACAGCTCTGGGAGAAAAAAAAAAGTTTGACCGTTGGTGCTCATCCTAACGTTCGGCCTTGATGTAACAACATTCATAATTAAGTAAATGTAACACCCTTTTCATCCCGGTTACACTTTTCATTTGCCCTGTACGATGAGCGCTGTAAGTGATGAAAATGGGGGATGTTGGCTTATCTGGCACCCGCAGCTCACAGCCAACGTGCGAGTGAGCGTGGGAGCGAGGGAGAAAGGGAGGGTGCACCGGTACGCGCTGTTGTTATTAGCATCTGGTGCTAGCTGCTCTAACGGAAGAAGAAGATGTTTCTACAATGATGTGGAGGGAGAGTCCTCTCCAGTCAGACTGAGTGGCTGATAACTACAGCTCAGTGAGGTAAAGGACTCTGAGTGTTAGATAGTTCACTTTAGTCTAAGTTATCTCAGGGGGTCTCAAACGTTTTGATAAAGATTCACAAACAGATTGAAGCATTATACTTTAAAATGTTCAAACATTTCTTCCTGGTATGCCTGAGAAGGCAGATATGCTTGTTTTTCTCAACAAGAACTGTTTTTAAATGAGGGGGGGGGGGGGGGGGGGGTTCCTTTAAAAGTTGGACTGTTGCACTGTTGTAGCTTCAGTGGTTCTCAGGTTACAGTTACATAGCAATGAATATAAACAGACTGATTTAATGTGAATATTACTGTAAACTAACCTGTGTAAAAGTTTCTCGAATAAATGTAATTTTTTTGGTGGAAGAAGCATGTATCATTTTGTTACCCTGCCCCTCAAAGAATCGGAATTGAGAACCGTTAAGAACCGGAATCGAAAAGTAGAATCAGAATTGGAATCAGAATCGTGGAAATTCAAACGATACCCAACCCTAGATGTCATGGCCCTCCCGCTGCACGCCATGTGAGGGATCGATGGATTCGCCCTGTCTTTCCGGAGCTGCGGCCTCTGCTGGGCCCGCTCGCAGCTCCTACTGCCCGACTGACTGCTCCCGGTCCGCGCGGCGTTCAACACGCATATCTTCGTCCGCTAAGACGCACTACACCTTCGGCACCTCAGGAGAGAAAACTCTGCATGGCTTTGCTAAATGCTAGGTCAATTGCAAACAAGACGTTCCTGTTAAACGACTTATTCACCTCTCGTGATCTGGATATGATGTTCCTGACGGAGACCTGGGTCCACACTGGCGAGTATGTACCATTTTCTGAACTTCTTCCTCCTGACTGTACTTTCTTCAGGTCCCCCCGTACCACCGGCCGTGGTGGGGGCATAGCATCAGTGTTTAGAGCTAGTCTCCAATGCCGATTGCTTCACCCTGTAACTAGCTATGCTAGCTTCGAGTTGCAGCTTTTTGAGCTGAACCCGGCCTCGCCTATACCCTGCGCAGTTGTGTATCGCCCACCAAAGTCCAATAAGGATTTCATAACTGACTTTTCTGACTTTCTGTCCGGGATCATGGTGAAATATGATCGTGTTTTGATCTGCGGAGACTTTAATGTCCATGTGTGCTGCGAGTCCAAACTTTTGGTTAGGGACTTTTTAAATCTCCTCGACTCTTTTGGTCTCATTCAGTCCGTGGCTGGTCCAACACACGAAGGACACACCTTAGATTTAGTATTATCGTTTGGACTGTCTATCTCTGTGGATGAAATCTGTGCAGCAACACGTATCTCAGACCATTTACCGGTTCTGTTTACAACCTCGATCCCTTCTGCGGGAGTCGAATCACGTGCCTCTGCGCGTTGTCTGCTTTCAATTAACCCCTTGACTGCCTCACAGTTTTCAGATGCTTTTAATGCTTCTCCGATCTGTAAATTAGAGGTGAACTGTGCTCTTAGTGCTGATGAGCTTATCTCCATGTTTGACTCGACATGCACACTAATACTGGATTCCGTTGCTCCTTTTACGCTTAGACGCACCACAGTTCTCTTAGAGCCGTGGCTTAATGACTGTACTCACGCTCATAGACGCGCTTGCAGGCGTGCAGAGAGAAAATGGAAAAAGGATAAACTTCATGTCTCCTTAGAAATCCTTCGTGCTTGCCTTTCCGACTACCAGATGGCAGTCAAAGCAGCTAAAACGGAGTATATTTATCTGTTAATCTCTAAAAACAGCCATAAACCTCAAGTTCTTTTTAATGTCCTCAATTCGATCATTAATCCTTGTGATGCTTCTTCAATTGTGCCATCGACTACCCTTTGCGATACATTTCTTACATTTTTTATCGAAAAAGTATCTGCACTTAGGCTAGCCCACACTAGTGCTACCCCAGATTCTGCTCCTTTTCAGTGCCCTGCTGTCCTCGACCACTTTGAGCCTTTATCCCTCTCTTCTCTCTCGGATGTAGTCAAGCACCTGCGGCCGACAAACTGCACCTCAGACAGCATTCCCTCTCGCTTCCTTAGAGATGTTTTTGAATCAGTTGGAGCAAGTGTTTTATTGCTTGTAAACACCTCTCTTAGCTCAGGATGTGTCCCAGCTGCCTTCAAACATGCCATGGTTAAACCACTACTTAAAATGAAAAATCTCGACCCTTCCATTCTCGCAAATTTTAGGCCCATCTCACAGCTACCTTTTTTATCTAAAGCGAGTAGTCTACGTCCAGCTGCAGTCGTTTTTAACCACACATGGTATCCATGAGAAGTTTCAGTCTGGCTTCAAACCTATGCATAGTAGTGAAACAGCCCTTTTAAGAGTTTTTAATGATCTGCTCCTAGCCGCCGATTCAGGTAGCTTAGCTGTCTTGGTGCTGTTGGACCTGACAGCTGCTTTCGACACTGTGGACCATAGCATCTTGTTGTCACGGCTTGAACAGTCCGTAGGCATCACAGGCTCTGCCCTTGCATGGTTCAGGTCCTACCTGACAGACCGTAGCCTCTCAGTGCAGTTGAGTGCCTTTTCCTCTGCCAAAGCCCCTCTTACCTGTGGGGTTCCCCAAGGCTCGATTCTGGGCCCCATCCTTTTTCTACTGTACATACTGCCCCTAGGCTCAATTCTCACAAAACACAATATCCCCTTCCATTGTTACGCTGACGATGTACAGATCTATCTGCCTCTCAATCAAAATGCCAACTCACTACAGCAGTTGATGGACTGCTTAACAGAGATTAAATCCTGGCTGAGCCAAAACTTCCTCACCCTCAATGAGAGCAAGACCGAGGTCATCTTTTTTGTACCCCGACCTCCAGCCTCTCCGGTTGATATTCTGGGCTCCCTCAGTAAAAACATCCTCCCCTCTGTCATGAACCTTGGAGTGACCTTCAATAGCGCTTTTAAATTTGATAAGCAGGTCAGCACCGTAGTCAAGACCTGCTTTTTTAAAATACGACTATTGGCTAAGACCAAGTCGTTTTTATCTTTTAAAGACCTTGAAAGGGTTATTAACGCCTTTGTTACCTCGAGACTGGATTACTGTAATGCTCTGTATGTGGGTATGGACCAGGCCTCAATTAGACGCCTGCAGCTAGTGCAGAACGCAGCTGCACGTCTTCTAACTGGCCATAAAAAGCGTGACCACATCACCCCAATTCTGGCCTCATTGCACTGTCTTCCAGTTCGGTTCAGAATAGATTTTAAAATCCTTTTATTTGTTTTCAAAGCCCTAAATGGGCTGGATCCGGCCTATGTAGCCGAACTCCTCCATCGCTACACCCCAGGCAGAGCCTTAAGGTCGGCTGATCAGCTGCTGCTGATAGTGCCTAAGACCAGGCTCAAAACCAGAGGGTACCGAGCATTCGCAGCAGCGTGCCCCAGGCTCTGGAATATTTTGCCCCTCCATGTGAGGTCGGCCCAGACCCTGGGGTTTTTTAAATCAACACTTAAAACTCACTTTTTCTCTCTGGCCTTTTAGGCTTCTCTTATCAAGAATAACTTTTACCCAAGACCTTTTCCCTCTTTAACCTCTCGAGTTTTATTAGAGGGAAATGGTTTGTAGAGTGGCTTAGACAGGCCGGGGAGTGTTACAATTCGTAGACACAGCGTACCTCCCTATCTCTCATCAATTTCCAACTAAGGCTCCAGTGGGGACTTTGTTCCCTCAGTGTGTCTCTCCACCTATGTTTCTTACTCTCTTACTTGCTACCCTTTGCCCTCAACCTATTCTAAGGGAGTGCTTGTTCTTCCGTCTGTCTGTGTCTGTGTATTCTCTTGTTCCGATTAACCCAGCCACATTTTTTCTTGTTTTGTGTCTATATCTACGCCGGGATCCGGAGTTGAGGCTGATCTTCTTGCTGTGGTCCTGGATCCTCTATCCTGAGTTCTGGATGAAGTAGTGGACTTTGGGTCGTGGCTAAACCTGTCTCTGCGGTCCTGCCTGGGTCTCGTCTTGCTGCCTCCCTGAAGGCTCCCACAGGATTGTAGTTGACATCTTCGCAGATTAATCTTCTTATTACAGACACATGCATTTCCTAACATTTGGACTACCTATGCTGTAAAATGTATTATCTCTTCGATTTACACACGGCATCTATTGTACGTCTGTCCGTCCTGGGAGAGGGATCCCTCCTCTGTTGCTCTCCCTGAGGTTTCTCCCATTTTTTCCCTCTAAACTGTGGGTTTTTCCCCTGAAGTTTTTCCTTGTACGATGTGAGGGTCTAAGGATAGAGGGTGTCGTTTTTTCTCATACTGATATTCTGAACAATCTGTGCTATTGTATTAGCTGTAAAGTGTCTCTACTGTAGGCTATTTTTTATTATATGTACAACACTTTGGCTCGACCAAAAATCGTTTATAAATGTGCTATATAAATAAAACTTGATTTGATTTGATTCTTTGAGTTGACCTTTAAAGCTATTGAGAGTGGGAGAATCCCGTATCTGAGTTGGGAGGCTATTCCAGAGTGAGCTGCCTTTTAATGGAGAGTACATTTGGACCAAAGGTGGTCCGTCTACGATGGACTTCACAGTCTCCTCTGGTTTCTGACCTAGTGCAGCGTCCAGTGTGTTTTTTGTGGATTAATTCCCCTTAGGGAGGGAGGGCCAGAGTAAACATTTATAAAAAAAGCACATACCTTTTTTAAAAGACTTAAAATGATCAAAACACAAGAAAAAAAATACAGTAGATTTCAGCACGCATGCCCCCAGTTTTGGAACAGGATGACGGGAGCAAAGCAATGTACTGCTGTGGGCAGTGCAGCAGTAAAATATGTTTTCATCAATTGGTTTTGTTTTGCGACTGTTGTAACTTTTCTAAAGAGACTGTGCTAGACCAGCTGTGTGTGCATGTAAAAATGTTGTGGCTTTGGTCGGAACATACATGACGGCTTCAGTATCCCGCTGGAAATGGCTGTTTGAGGGCAAATTCTAATGGGTTTTGCTTTTCTTTTGTCCTCCCGTTTGATTTTCCAAACGTGTTGCGTGCCTACTTCAATCTACCATTTGTAATGCACTAACTATGGATAAGTAGCTCACACAACCCCACCTCAAAACATCTAAATGATCCTGTTAATATTCAGGGCTTTTCCATTCTTTCTAAAAATAATTGAGACAATGCAAACCTGACATTTTCACTGAGCACACAGACGATCTAAACATTTCCAAGGGCACGGTATTTAGGAATTAGAGTAGAGTAGGCCAGTATTGGGCGAGCATGTGCATTCTCCAAACAGGTGTTCAACCATGTCATAAAGGGGAATGTCTTGAATACTAAACAAAATGTCTCCTCTTTTTGGTTATATAAGGTAGAAGACCTATGCACATAGACATGTTATCAGCATAATTCATCTGGTTTGTCATTTGACAAATGTAGCAACCCCTCATCTGGAGAGTTGCATTACTTATAATGCAATGACAACTATCCTGAATTACGCAGTATATCATTTGGCATTGGAAGTGGGTGGTGGGCGATGGCGAGACTGTACCTGCTGGTTGAGAGCTGAAACCATCTGTAGCATATGTCACGTTGGTTAGTAAAAAAATCCACGCGTTGGCAACTACAAGAACTGACACCTGCATGCACCTCACTGACAACGTGCATGTGGGATGGAGTGTGTTCACAGATGGAGACAGAATGGTCTCCAAGTACCATAAATATTTACCACGTTGACAGTCGAGACGGGCAGCATGAGCATCTAAGATATAGTGGAGTATTGAGTATCTTTTTTTCAAACTTTTTTGGATAGCACTACAGTGTTGGTCCTCTGCTAGGGCCTGTAACGCAGGGATCACGTAATTGAACATTGGATTAAAGATGGAGCATTAGTTTGAAATGATCTTATATAATTAAATTGGGGGGGAACTACTTTTTTATATATCCTAATCATTATAATCATAATTTCCCTTTCAGTACGATTTTTAAGGTGCCAAATATGCTTTAATTTTAAAATAAATGTAATGAACACTGTCTGTTGCTGTCTTTTCATCAATAATTGTTCAGTACTAACTAAAACAAATTGTGCTTTGTTTAACAATATGGATTACCTTAACTCACTCCATTTAAATACCTATTCAATTACTTTTATGAACTTCTGACCATTATATCATTCTGTATCTGTATTTCATTTGCCACACTCTGGCAGATGAAATATTTAATATGCCACGAGACTTTGGTACTAAACCCTTCCAAGATATCATAAACACCAGCCTACATGTCATTTATAAACTGCACGTGGGGGGGAACGTTTTCACAGAAAAACGAGGCAGGCTCCAAGTGCTATAAAGAGATACCACGTTGTTAGACATGCAAGTAACGGATGAAAAGTAATAGATGTACAAAACGCATAAGACCTTTCTGTTGGCCTTTATTAAAATGTAAAGTAAAAAACATTACCTGGCAATATAGCTTCTTCTAATCCTTATCTCACTTCAACAGATTATCCAGGTATGAGTGTATTGATGCTCAGACCTGGATTAAGGTTTGTTTTTCATCATTGTGGTCCTCGTGTGTCTAGTTGTATGAATAAGTCACAAATATCGTAAAACAAATGATAGATGTGTTCCTTCTTCTTTTCTTTCATGTTAAAAAAATACAAAAGCTTTTTCTTTGTTTAGTTTTACTTATATTGCCTGTAAAGAAATATTTTTTTATTTTGAGCAAAAGACATGTATGGACATTGAGTTAAAATAAAATAAAAAATCCAACATCATCTTGAAGCGGTCTTTAAATACCTACTACTAGTGACGGAGTGTTACTTTAGAAAGAGCACTTGTATTGTGAAAGTACTGTAACTTCATAAAAATAGTTTTTACTTTTCTGTAAGTTAGCAGGGCCTACAAAAACAGATTTCCTTTACGTTCATCGGAAACTAGACTCGATATATATTTGCCTGCTCTGAGTGTTTTTTTTTACTTCATCTGTGCTTTTTTTGACAATTAAATAGCAATCACATTGCGGGATTGTTGTTGAACTAACACTTCAATATTTTCTACAACATAAACTCCTGGCATCCTGCACATGCTCACATACATAGCATTACCTTTAAAGCTGTGGTTGTGTCTCTTAAAGCAAGTCACCAACCATCAACCAATGGAATCATTGTTAAGTCTGTTTTTCATTTTTTAACCACACAATCACATCAGTATATTTACTGATAACAACTTGCAAGATGATCCTGCTTGACTCACTGGTTGATGCCTTCAGGATGCTGTTTGAGTCATACTAAATGTGCTATATAAATACAACTTGATTTGATTTATATACTAGTAGTGTTACCGACGATATGGTAGCTGTTTCGTTCCTCACCCTAATACCAGGGATGCCTTTCTTCTCAAAGAGGCATTGATAATGCCAAGGACTGAGCTGATTCCGTCTCTCTGACACTTTAACTCTCAGACGTCAAAAAAGGCAAACTTAAGTTTCAACATGCCCTCCTCATATCTTTGAGCCTACAATAGTTTTCTTTCATATTATCAATCCTAGTCCAGAGACGTATTGATTCTGCTTCACTGACTGTGAAGAGAGGCTGAGCTGTGTTGACCTGTGGCTTCTTTACAGTGTCACTTAAAACACATACAATTTCCTTCCATGCCATCAAGGCCAGTCCAATCAGACTTTGCTGATTATGAAATAAATGACTTCATCCAGAGGTCAGGTTTGAAGTACACAATACTTGGTTTGATATTCAATCAATCAATCAATGTTTATTTATATAGCCCAAGATCACAAATGTTACATTTGTCTCAGTGGTCTTCACAGTGTGTACAGAATATCAGTATGACAATACGACACCCTCTGTCCTTAGACCCTCACATCGTACAAGGAAAAACTTCCGGAGAAAACCCACAGTTTAAAGGGAAAAATGGGAGAAACCTCAGGGAGAGCAACAGAGGAGGGATCCCTCTCCCAGGACGGACAGACGTGCAATAGATGCCGTGTGTAAATATATTGTGTTGTTTGTTCCAATATCTTATGTTCCACTTTGCTCTGAAAGTGGTTAAAAACATCTGAATAAGGCAATGAATATATTCCCTCACGTACTACATTACAGTATAGTTTAATGTGTAAGATGGCAATACTTTAGGTTTATTTGACCAGCTTTACAGCAATGCTGGCTGGCACTTGCGTTGGGGTAATACAATCAGTGTTACTGTTGACAGGTTTTGTTGAAAGGGGATGCAATGGGCACCAGTTGACAGAGAATGGGCATCAGTAAAATAGACATTGTGTCTATGAAAATTCTCAACTGTAGGCAGCTGTATTGGCATGCATCAACCCCTCTGGTGCACTAAATCCCACAGACAAAATGAAACCAAATAAGGAAAATCCGATTTTCACCCTGGCATGTTGTGGCACTACCTTATATATCTGAGACACGCTTTAAGATTGTCATGAATCCAGATAAAAAGCCCTTTTAAATCCAAGAGTAGCAGTTGGAGAACATGTGATAGTCATTATTTTTTGTCTTTCAGGCAGACACCATCTAACCTACAGCATCAACGATGATTTATTAGTTACAGTCTATGGTTTTTACTTGCCACTGAGCATAATAACTCTTTACCAATCATTATCAGATACAACGGCACAGATAAATATCCTGTACACTGACTTTAGAGAATTACAGGTCCACTGATAAATAAGTAAAGAAACTGTAGACGTGGAGAAGGAATGCTAATGACCTGTGCTAGTGACATGTGCGTCGTTTAGGCAAGGCAAGGCAAGTTTATTTATATAGCACCTTTCAACACAAGGCAATTCAAAGTGCTTTACAAAAAACGAAAGACATTAAGACAATGGCATTTAAAATCAGTCATTAAAAAGAAAAGATAATAAAAGAAACATTAAAAGAAAAAATACATGGATACAAATTACAGTGCAGTATAAGATGTGAATAGTTCAATTAAAAGCAGCGGCAAAAAGAAAAGTCTTTAGTCTGGATTTAAAAGTAGTCAGAGTTGCAGCGGACCTGCAGTTTTCAGGGAGTTTGTTCCAGATATTTGGAGCATAATAACTGAACGCTGCTTTACCATGTTTAGTTCTGACTCTGGGGACAGAAAGCTGACCAGTCCCTGAAGACCTGAGAGATCTGGATGGTTAATAATTTAGCAGGAGGTCAGAAATGTATTTTGGGCCTAAACCATTCAGTGCTTTATAAACCAGCAGCAGTATTTTGAAATCTATTCTTTGACACACAGGAAGCCAGTGTAAAGACTTCAGAACAGGAGTGATGTGATCCACTTTCTTAGTGTCAGTGAGGACTGGAGCAACGGCGTTCTGAATCAGCTGCAGCTTCCTAATAGATGTTTTAGTGAGACCTGTGAAGACACCATTGCAGTAGTCCAGTCTACTGAAGATAAAAGCATGGACAAGTTTTTCCAAATCCTGCTGTGACATTAGTCTTTTAATCCTAGATATGTTCTTTAGGTGATAGTAGGCTGATTTAGTAACTGTTTTAATGTGACTGTTGAAACTCAGGTCAGAGTCCATGACTACACCTAGATTTCTGGCTTTATCTGTTGGTTTGAACATTGCAGACTGAAGCTCAGCGCTAACTTTTATACGTTCTGCTTTGGCTCCAAAAACCATTACCTCAGTTTTATCTTTGTTTAATTGGAGAAAGTTCTGACACATCCAGTCATTGATTTGTTCAATGCACTTACTCAGTGTTTGAAATGGAGCATAGTCTCCTGGTGAAATTGTTACGTAAATGTATTAGTCATCCGCATAGCTATGGTAACTTATGTTGTTGTTTTTCATTATCTGAGCCAGTGGTAGCATGGAGATGTTAAAGAGAAGAGGCCCCAAGATGGAGCCTTGAGGAACCCCACATGTCATATTTGTCAACTCAGATGTGTATTTACCTATAGAAACAAAGTTGTTTCTGTCCTTTAAGTAGGATTCAAACCAATTTAGAACTGTTTTCGAAAGTCCCACCCAGTTTTCTAGTCGGTCGAGTAATATGTTGTGGTCAACAGTATCAAACGCAGCACTGAGATCTAATAATACTAACACTGAAGTTCTGCCACTGTCTGTGTTTAAGTGGATGTCATTGAATACCTTTACAAGAGCAGTCTCAGTGCTGTGGTTTGGACGAAAGCCTGACTGGAACACATCGAAACAACTATTTAAATGCAAGAAATTACTCAACTGTTGAAAAACAACTTTTTCAATGATTTTACCTAGAAATGGCAGGTTTGATATGGGCCTGTAATTGTTCATTACTGAAGCATCTAGATCAGGGGTGCCCAACCAGTCGATCTCTCAATCTCTCAATCTCAATCGAGATTCCCAGTCGATCGCGAGATGTGTCTAAAAATAGAACAACAATATTCTGTTTTATCGTTAATGTCCTATAACATAATCTTCCCGTGCCAGAATAATGCACTTGAACGCACCAAAGCTTTGTGATTGGCCGGCGTGATCCCAAGTGTGGGGGCGTGGCTGGTGGGCAGTGGGCACTATTTCGCTGACGTTGTCCGTGTCAACATGAGTGACAGTCCACACACACACAAGACCGCAATTATGGCAGAAGCAAAAAAGCCCAAAATATATAATTTTCACTCCGAGTGGGAGGATTATCATTTTTGTATCTATTCCAATTCAAAGTCCATCTGTCTCATCTGCAATGTGAGCGTGGCTTTATCGAAAAGGGTAATTTAGGAGCGGCATTTCAAAACAGTGCACAAACGCTACGAGACGGAATTCCCTCTTAATTCTGCCCTACGCTCCCAAAAGGGGAGGGGCCTGAAAGGACAGCTAAATGCACAGCAGTCCATTTTCACCAGGCCCAACAACAAGAGCAAGGCTGCTACCATAGCATCTTATCGTGTCAGTCACGTTCTTGCGAAACACATGAAGTCTTTCAAAGACGGCGAAGTTGTGAAAGAAGCATTCCTGGAGGCTGCCGGCGCGCTTTTGGGGACAGTAAAAATAACAGAAGCATTTCAACAGGTTTTTGATATAATAAAAACTCAAGTTAGATACCGTTATTAATCAGCTGTAAGTTTTAATTTGTTTGAACTTATTCATTATAATTATTGTACAAAATGGTATAAGAATGCAAACTTAAATTGATTATAGTCTATTATCAATTCAGGTTAAAAAACTAGTGTTGGTTGCATCCTATTTTAAAAGGCATTTCTTTTTATACTCGACTAAAATGCAACAAAAAAAGGGTTTGATTCTATTAATTTTGTCTTTTTTATTGCACTTTGTGTCACGGTCCAAACTGTGTTCCTGTGTGTGGAGAGGGTGTGTTTTCCCTTGCAGGCTGCAGCCTGATTGCTCTCACCTGGCCGGCCGACTCAGCTGTCCCTCATCATCTAATCAGGACACAGCTTATCTACTCCAGTCTCCCAGCAACTCACCGCCAGATTGTTTTCTACATCAGTGGTAGTACATCCTCCTGGCTGCCCATTGAGTTATCCTGTCTGCGTGTAATTCTGTACCTTTTTGTAACTAGTTTCTCTTGTGTTTCCAGTGCAATCCCTCGGCCATCGTCCACCAGAGCTTCCAGCCAACCTGCCTGTTTCTTCCTGCCTGCCTTGTAAATCAGTCCAGCCTCTCACTGCCTACCTCCACTCCGGACCTCCATATCACCAAACCTGCCTGAGTCTCCGAAGCAATACATTATTTAAACATCTTCAGTCCTTGCCTGCGCCTGGGTCCTGTTTAAAACATAATCCTAACAGAACAATCTGGCCACCATGGACCCAGCAGGCCCGGACCCAATTCGTGAGGCTCTCTCCAACCAAGGCGTCCTCGTGGGCCGGCATGACCAGATGCTCAGAGAGGTTATGGATAACCTCGCATCACTAGCCGCCAACGTAGCACAGATGGGACATCATCTCAACCTGGTTTCCACTCATCTTGCTCCGCCTGAGGATCCAGCTCCCCCACAAGAGTTAGCACCGTTTCCAGCCCAGCCCGCTCTCCCTTCACGTGAGCCAAACATTCCCACTCCAGAGCGGTACGCAGGTGCCTTAGGGACATGTAAATCTTTCTTAATGCAGTGTTGTCTTGTGTTTGAGCAGCAGCCGTCTACGTATGCTAATGACAGAGCTAAGATTTGTTATATGATGTTTACTTACAGGTAGCGCCCTAGCCTGGGCATCAGCTGTATGGGAGAGTCAGTCCAACCTTTGTTATTCTTATCCAGAGTTTACAGAAGAAATGAAGAAAGTTTTCCACCACCCCGTCAGCGGTAGGGACGCTACTAAACGCCTCCTCTCACTGCGACAGGGCTCCCGTAGTGTAGCCGAATACTCAGTGGAATTTAGGACCTTAGCTGCAGAGGCAGGGTGGAATGACACAGCGCTTCAAGGGGTTTTTCAAACCGGGCTAACTGATTCTGTTAAAGATGAGTTAGCAGTGAGGGACGAATCAGCTAACTTGGATGAGTTGGTCTCCCTAGCCATAAGACTGGATAACCGCCTTAGGGAGCGCCGTAGGGAGCGCCGTAGGGAAAGAGCCAGCCGATCTCCTGGGTCACTCCCCTCTCGCCCTGTCTCGTCTCCTCTCGCAAGATTCAGGTCGGAGACTTTCCCAAGTCCTGTTGCTCCATCTGAAGTCTTTTCTCCTCTCCTGTCTTCAGAGGAACCGATGCAGCTAGGCAGAGCCCGACTCACTCCCCAAGAACGTCTCCGGAGAATAAGAGAAGGACATTGTGTCTACTGTGCTCACTCCGGTCATCTCGTGGACACATGCCCCCAGCGCCCAAAAGAGGGTGCTCGCCAGTGAAGGTGGGGATACTGGTGAGCAAAGCTGTTTCTTCCTCAACCCCCCAGACCCGCAAGCCATTTGAAGCCACACTGCTGTTAAATCAACAGTCTCTCTCTCTGCCTGCCCTAGTGAACTCTGGGGCTGATGAGAGTTTGTTGGATGCCCAACTGGTTGCTTCAGCCGGCATCTCCACTCAACCTCTGACAGCTCCTCTCAATGCTCGAGGTCTGAATGGGAAGCTCCTAGCACGCGTTACCCATGTCACCGAACCCCTACACCTCGTCCTGTCTGGTAATCACCATGAAATGATTCAGTTCCACGTCATGTCCTCCCCTCACACACTCCTAGTTCTGGGCCAGCCATGGTTAAAACTGCACAACCCCCACATGGACTGGTCGGAGAATCAAGTAAGGAGTTGGAGTTCCTTTTGTCACTCTTCATGCCTGCGGTCTGCAATTCCCCCAGCAGAGGTCGGTATTCCCCCAGTGCAGCAGGAGCCACTCAACTTGTCCGCTGTCCCTCCGGTTTATCATAGCCTGAGAGAGGTTTTCAGCAAACAGCGAGCTCTTTCTCTGCCCCCTCATCGCCCTTACGACTGCACAATAGATCTTCTTCCTGGGGCATCTCTCCCATCCAGTCGCTTGTTTAACTTGTCCCGAACTGAGCGTGAGGCCATGGAGACATACATCAAAGACTCACTGGCTGCTGGCATCATAAGACCCTCTTCTTCCCCGGTCGGAGCAGGCTTCTTCTTTGTATCCAAGAAGGACCGCTCCCTACGCCCCTGCATTGACTACCGAGGCCTTAACAACATCACCATCAAGAACAAGTATCCACTGCCCCTCATCAATTCAGCCTTCGAACCCCTACAGAAGGCCACCATTTTCTCGAAACTCGACCTCAGGAATGCTTACCACCTGGTCCGCATACGTCAAGGAGACGAGTGGAAGACGGCGTTCAACACCCCACTAGGCCATTTCGAGTATCTAGTGATGCCCTTTGGACTCACCAATGCCCCAGCTGTCTTCCAGGCTCTTGTGAACGATGTCCTCCGTGACTTCCTGAACCGTTCAGTATTTGTGTATCTTGATGATATCCTGATATTCTCACAGACCATGGAGGAACACACCCACCATGTGCAGCAGGTTCTACAAAGGCTCCTCAAGAACAAGCTGTTTGTCAAAGTAGAGAAATGCAAATTTCATGTGGATTCAGTGGATTTCCTAGGCTACATCATTGAGCAAGGTCAGCTGAGAACAGACCCAGAGAAGGTAAAAGCAGTGGCCCAATGGCCCAAACCTTCCACCAGGAAGCAGCTCCAACGTTTTTTGGGCTTTGCAAATTTCTATCGCCGGTTCATCAGAGACTACAGTCGTGTTGCCGGTCTTCTCAACCAACTCAACTCCCCAGCAATCCCCTTCTCGTGGACTACTCAGGCTGAGGCTGCCTTCTCTGAGCTGAAGAGACGTTTCACCTCGGCCCCTATTCTTACGAACCCTGACCCATCTCTTCAGTTCATTGTTGAGGTTGATGCATCCAACACCGGTGTGGGGGCTGTTCTATCACAACGCTCAGTCTCCGACCAAAAGCTTCACCCTTGTGCTTTTTTTTCCCGACGACTGACAACCCCTGAGCGCAACTATGATGTTGGCAACAGGGAGCTGCTTGCTGTAAAGCTTGCGCTGGAAGAATGGAGGCACTGGCTGGAAGGCTCTGAACATCCATTCATTGTGTGGACAGACCACAGGAACCTGGTCTACATACAAACTGCCAAACGACTAAACTCCCGTCAGGCACGCTGGGCATTGTTTTTTGGGAGGTTCAACTTCACCCTTACCTACCGACCTGGTTCTAAAAACCTTAAACCTGACGCATTGTCCCGGCAGTTTGCAGTGGATCAGGATCCCATAGCTCCTGACACCATAATCCCCGCTACCAGAGTGGTGGGCGCTGTAACATGGGAGATTGAGAACTCAGTGAGGAAGGCACAGAGAGACCATCCAGATCCAGGAGATGGTCCAGATAACAGTTTGTTTGTACCTGACTCTGTCCGCTCACAGGTTCTCCTATGGAACCATGCTTCCCGCTTTGCCTGCCACCCGGGTGTGAGTCGGACCCTATCCCTCCTGAGACGACACTTCTGGTGGCCTTCTATGGAAGCGGACTCTCGAGCCTTTGTGCTGGCCTGCACTGTTTGCGCCCGTAGCAAGTCTTCACACCAGGCTCCTATCGGTCTACTACAGCCTCTCCCAGTCCCTAGTCGTCCCTGGAGTCACATCGGCCTAGATTTTGTTACCGGCCTCCCGGTTTCACAGGGTAACACGACTATTCTCACTATTGTTGATCGCTTTTCCAAAGCGGTTCATTTTGTGCCTCTTCCTAAACTCCCCACAGCCTCTGGAACTGCTGACCTCTTAGTCAATCATGTGGTCCGGCTTCATGGCATTCCGACAGACATTGTTTCCGACCGAGGGCCACAGTTCATATCTCAGGTATGGAAAGCATTCTGTCGAGCACTTGGAGCATCTGTCAGTCTCTCCTCAGGCTATCATCCTCAGACTAACGGGCAGGCCGAAAGAGCCAATCAGGACCTTGGAGCTGCACTTCGCTGTGTCACCTTCCGGAATCCCACCTCCTGGAGCTTACATCTGCCCTGGATTGAATACGCTCATAACTCACTGTCTAGTGCTGCCACCGGTATGTCCCCATTTGAATGTTCTCTTGGATATCAACCCCCTTTGTTCCCAGCCCAAGAGGACGAGATCGCAGTTCCGTCTGTCCAAGCCCATCTCCGTCGTTGTCGGAGGATTTGGAAGGATGCCCGCTCTGCCCTTCTCCGCTCCGATGAACGCAATCGACATATTGCAAACCGCCACTGGACCGCAGCTCCCCAGTTCCAACCAGGTCAGAAAGTTTGGCTTTCTTCAAAAAATATTTCTGTACAAGCTGAGTCTAAGAAGTTGAAACCACGCTTCATTGGCCCCTATGTGATCGAGCGCATAATCAATCCATCTGCTGTTAGACTCAAGCTGCCTCCCTCCATGAGAATTCACCCAACCTTTCATGTATCCCAGTTGAAACCAGTGTTGTCCAGCCATCTCCCCTCCACCCACCCTTGTTATTGATGACCACCCGGCCTACACGGTCCGACGGCTGTTGGACATTTGTTGCCGTGGGTACCAGTATCTGGTCGATTGGGAGGGTTATGGTCCTGAGGAGAGGAGCTGGGTGTCCCGCAAGCTCATTCTAGGTCCCTCTCTCATTCGGGACTTTCACAGAGACCACCCAGATAAGCCTGGCGGTTCGCCTGGAGGCTCCCGTTGAGGTGGGGGTACTGTCACGGTCCAAACTGTGTTCCTGTGTGTGGAGAGGGTGTGTTTTCCCTTGCAGGCTGCAGCCTGATTGCTCTCACCTGGCCGGCCGACTCAGCTGTCCCTCATCATCTAATCAGGACACAGCTTATCTACTCCAGTCTCCCAGCAACTCACCGCCAGATTGTTTTCTACATCAGTGGTAGTACATCCTCCTGGCTGCCCATTGAGTTATCCTGTCTGCGTGTAATTCTGTACCTTTTTGTAACTAGTTTCTCTTGTGTTTCCAGTGCAATCCCTCGGCCATCGTCCACCAGAGCTTCCAGCCAACCTGCCTGTTTCTTCCTGCCTGCCTTGTAAATCAGTCCAGCCTCTCACTGCCTACCTCCACTCCGGACCTCCATATCACCAAACCTGCCTGAGTCTCCGAAGCAATAAATTATTTAAACATCTTCAGTCCTTGCCTGCGCCTGGGTCCTGTTTAAAACATAATCCTAACACTTTGGCAGCAGATTCCTGTGTAGCTTCAGATCTCAGTTGTCTTATTAGTAAGCCTCATTTATACTTTTGTAGCAACACTATTTTTATATAATGGGAAAGAAAGGGTTCAGAGTCTTTTCTTTTTTCCCTGTGTCATATGTGGCAGCACTGTTCAATGTTTCTTGAAAACATTACCCAATAAACTCCAACTCTGTATCAACAACACTGTTGTGTAACTTCAGTTAAATACTTGTATGTGTGTAAATTAGAAAGAGGTAAGATAAAGGATCTGCAGTATTTTAGGTATTAAAGGTCAGTTTTATACAAGTAGTGTGAATTTACCTGGTAGTAGGCTGTCAGTAATGGCTACGCCTCTCTATTTGGACTGGTAGATCTCGGCAGACTGGCAACTTTAAAAGTAGCTCTCGGTTCAAAAAAGGTTGGGCACCCCTGATCTAGATTATTCTTTTTTTAAGAGCGGTTTACAGGGTTCGTACGGTCATTGAAAACCTGGAAAAGTCATGGAAATTGAAAATGCAAATTCCAGGCCCTGGAAAAGTTATGGAAAACAATATTTTTCCCAAAGTTTTGGAAAAGTCATGGAAATGTAACTAAAGTTGCGTCAAATATAATTTACAATCTAATCGCTGAAATAATCTGCGGTCGCGAGCTGTTATGTGCCATCATGACGCGCATGGTGTTATTTTTTAATATATGAAGCGCTCGAGTCTTCCTGCCTGTCGGCTGAACTCTGCTGCTCCGGGATGAGGGTCAGCTACATTATCTACGGTGTGTTCGTTAACTGTGCGGAGTCACTGTGGCACAGACTGCACCACTGGTGAACAGCTGTTAGAACGGGCCGTTCAGGTGTTCAGAGCAGAGCGTGATGTGAACTGAAACGTTTTTCTGTCGCAATATCATTTAAGGAATCGTTGAGCTAGCTAGCTAGCATACATTGTCACTATCTGCTAACGTTAGCTTTAGCCTTCGTTTTCTAATATTTTTTTTCATAGGCTATAAACGGAGGTGGTATAAGTATAGATCTTGTACTTGATTAAAAGTCGAAGTACTCAGATCGTGTACTTTAGTAGAAGTAGGCTACTCAGATCTTGTACTTAATAAAAGTAGAAGTACTTAGATCTTGTACTTAATAAAAGTAGAAGTACTCAGATCTTGTACTTGAGTAAAAGTAGAAGTACCAGAGTGTAGGAATACTCTGTTTCAGTAAATGTCCTGCATTCAAAAATGTTCCTCAAGTAAAAGTAGAAAAGTATTCTCATCAAAATATAGTGAAAGTAGCGACAGTAAAAGTAGTCGTTGTGCAGATTGGTCCATTTCAGAATAATATATATGATGTGTTTTATAATGATTGATCATGAAAGTGTTCTCAAAGCTGGTGAAGGTGCAGCTAGTTTGAATGACTTTGTACTACAGGGTAGCTTGTGAATGTACTCCAGGTGGAACTAAAGTCTAATTTAACACTTGATTATATTTCACATCATTCATCCAGATCTGTGAAGTAACTAAATGTTTTAAATACATGTAGTGGAGTCGAAGTACACCATGTACCTCTGAACTGTAGTGGAGTCGAAGTACACCATGTACCTCTGAACTGTAGTGAGTAGAAGTACACCATGTACCTCTGAACTGTAGTGAGTAGAAGTACACCATGTACCTCTGAACTGTAGTGAGTAGAAGTACACCATGTACCTCTGAACTGTAGTGGAGTCGAAGTACACCATGTACCTCTGAACTGTAGTGAGTAGAAGTACACCATGTACCTCTGAACTGTAGTGGAGTCGAAGTACACCATGTACCTCTGAACTGTAGTGAGTAGAAGTACACCATGTACCTCTGAATACAATACAATACAACTTTATTTATAAAGCACTTTAAACCTCCAGACCAAAGTGCTGTACAGGCAAATAGATAAAACACAGCTCAGCTCACACACCATAAAACAAGTACAAGTAAAAACAAAAAACAATTTAAATGCAAAAAAGCAACACTCTAAAAGATGTTGAAACGCCAAATGTTAAAACGCTGAGGAGAAGAGGTGGGTTTTAAGAAGCGATTTAAAAGCAGGCAGTGTGGAGGCCTGGCTGATCTCCAGGGGCAGAGCGTTCCACAGTTTGGGAGCCGCTACAGAGAAGCAACGGTCCCCTCTGAGCTTTGACCTGGTTTTAGGCACCTTCAGGAGCAGTTGGTCCGCTGACCTGAGAGGGCGGTTCGGCGTGTAATGCTGTAGCAGCTCAGCAAGGTATGGTGGAGTCATGCCATTAAGGGATTTAAAAGTAAATAAAAGAATTTAAAAATGGATCCTAAAATAAATTGGCAGCCAGTGGAGAGAAGAATTGAACTGTAGTGGAGTCGAAGTACACCATGTACCTTCAGGTTCAGGTTCAGGTTATTTATTTGTACCCGTAGGTAGATTCTTTTTCCAGAGAAAAAGACAAGGGTTCCATCCTGACACTAAAAACAAACACAAACAACAGACACATCTCTAATAAAGTACTAGTAAAAGTACAAGTATACCCTGCTCAACCAAATCTCAAAATATTTAAAAAAAAATGTAAGAAGGAAAACACTAGTACAAACATGGACATTAAAAATTCACAATTAAATAAATAAATAAAGATAGGCATCTGTGTGACGCTGTAGTGAGTAGAAGTACACCATGTACCTCTGAACTGTAGTGGAGTCGCAGTACACCATGTACCGCTGAACTGTAGTGAGTAGAAGTACACCATGTACCTCTGAACTGTAGTGGAGTCGAAGTACACCATGTACCTCTGAACTGTAGTTGAGTCGAAGTACACCATGTACTGCTGAACTGTAGTGAGTAGAAGTACACCATGTACCTCTGAACTGTAGTGGAGTAGAAGTACAAAGTAGCAAAACATTGAAATACTTAATAAAGTACAAGTATCTCAAAACTGTACCCCCGTATAGTACTTGAGTTTATGAACTTAGTTACACCAGTGGCTATAAAGATAGAAAGACTCAGCCTTGCACAGAGGCATGACAATACATTTTCAAAATGCTCAACAGTGCTGCCAGAATTATAAACTGACTGCTACACAATTAAAATAAATGCTTTTATATATTTCTATTAGATGTGACTCTTTGGCGTTTCTGTTATTACCTGCTGCTTTAGTTGTTCTGACTGCTAACATCCTCTGTTATTCCTCATTTTAAAGCCGATATTCCGTGGGGTCGGGGGGCTCGGATCCTTGTCACCTTTTTCATACCTGATGACTTTGCATCCCTGACTACAGTTGCTTTAGCGTGTAGAAGCTAGTAAGCCTACTATTTGATTTGTTTTAGATAGGCACTACATGTTTCATATGCAGAACTTATTATCCTGTTCCATGTTCAAATAAGCCATTTTCAGTGGTAATTTTTGTTTGGTCATGGAAAATTAAGTAAAGGTCATTGAGAAGTCATGGAAAAGTCATTGAAAATCATTGGTGAAAAGGTGTATGAACCCTGGGTTTAATGACTGCAGTTTTCAGGGCCTGTAGAAAAATACCTGAGTGAAGAGATTTTTTTACTATATGAAGTAGATATGAGGCCATGCAACGAAAAACATCTTTGAAAAATCCTGTTGGAATAATATAAAGGCAGCAGGAGGAGGATTTCAGAAGTTGAATAATGTCCTCTAGGTTTTTATCATTAATCTGATGGAATTGTGTCATGGTGTTTGAATTGATATTAGGTGGACATAGGGACAACACATTTGCTGTACCTGATGCAGAGGCACTGACTGCTTGTCTGATTTTCTGAATTTTGTCAGTGAAAAAGGAGGCAAAATCATTGCATGCCCTGGTGGATAGAAATTCAGAGGCTACTGACACTGGGGGGTTAGTTAGTCTGTCGACGGTAGCAAACAAGGCACGTGCATTGTTTTTGTTTTTGGTAATGATGTCAGAGAATAAAGACTGTCGTGCGTTTTTCAATTCCAAATTATAAAGGCCAAGTCTCTCTTTATAGATTTCAAAGTGAACCTGGAGATTTGTTTTTCGCCACCTACATTCAGCTTTTCGACACTCTCTTTTTTCTGCTCTCACGGTCATGGCCTTTCTCCATGGAGATATTTTCTTCCCAATCACTTCCTTTACCTTAGTTGGAGCAATGGCATCTATAACATTTTTAATTTTTGAATTAAAATGATCTACTAGCTAATTTACTGAGATGTTAGCAGGGGCAAGTGTGGAAGAAAAATTCTGAGTAAACATTTCCCTAGTATATTCAGTTAAATATCGCTTTGTGGTTACCTCTTTTTGAACATTTTTGTGAACAGAAATAGAGCTCTCAAAGAACACACATGAATGGTCAGAGAGCGCAACATCAGTCACCACAACCTCAAAGATATTCAGACCCTTTGAGATAATTAAGTCCAGAGTGTGCCCCTTATTGTGCGTGGGCTCTGTCACATGCTGAGTCAGTCCATAGTTATCAAGAACACAAAACAGTTCTTTAGCCCCTCTGTCCTGGGGGTTGTCAACATGGATGTTAAAATCCACATGTTTTTCTAAACATGTGCAATAATAGCACATGTTTTGCATTTATTTTATTTTGAAGCAATTTCGGCACTTTAAAATGTTGTTTTATTATCATTCATCTGTCCTTTTCATAGATCTTTTGATTACAACTAAGACTGCGCCTAGTGTCACACGTGTCTGACACATGTTCTTCCAATTTTTCTGGGTCTTATCAATCCATGTATTCGGATTCTGGGTCGCTGATAGTGTAAGTAAGGATTTCCTGTGACCTGTGGCTTATTTTCAGTGGTACTTGAAACACTTACATTTTCGTTTCACGCCATCTGGTTGATTTTTTTTCCCTCTTGCCAGTTTCAATCAGAGTTTGCTGATTAAAATGACCCCATCAACAGGTCTATCCATCTCCATCAAATCATATATCGATCTGTCAACTCCTTCATCTATCTATTGAACCCTTCATCATCCTTCTCACACATGTTCATGTGAGGGGAAGAAGATGAATGTCCATGTGAGAGGAAGAGGATGTGACTGATTCTAAAATATGTGTATCGTACTCGTTTTTGGGGCTGCACTTGACAAGTACTTCTCACCTTGTCTCTTTGCTTCGGGTCAGTATGACACAAAGCACAAGGCAGCAGCACCAGTGGAGTCCGACCAGCTAATTCTGCCTTCCGGTGCTGGTTCTGTGCACGTATAGATGACAGCACTGTCATCCCAGATACTGATGACAGAATGCAAACAACCATTTTGATTGTGGTATGTGTGTATGTGAACATTGTCTAATTTACAGATCAATGCCAATTAAAATGTGCATCTTGTTTATAATTGTGAAGTGGTGATTTCTTAAGAGCTGATTCTTGTCCATCAATCACAGCTTTGTCTCTCCAGAGCAGATGGTAAGACACAGTGTCTGTAAATGTGTGAACGGAGGTCGGTATAGTGTGAGAAATATGTTAATTTCACATGAGTGTTTCAGGATTGATTGATTTAGTACTGGTTAAAGGCATGATACATTTTCGTTGTTAGGTAATGCTTTATACTTCTTGTTATATTTTTCCTGTTAATTCCCTTTGTTATTATTTTATTTCTATAAAAGGTTATTTTTATTACGGATACAACTCAAACAGTCCAGAAAGGCAGGTTATCTGCATGTGTTAGCCCTATGATAGGTTGTAAGATGTCAAGAATGGTCTCTGCCTCTCGACCAATGTGAGCTGAGACACAACACAACTCCTTATGACTTTGCACAGGATAATTGTGTATCAAAATAGGATAGAGGGGAGGTATTGCTGATAACAAAACAGTCATTTACTGATTACATTTTCTTCATTGTCTGTAGTGCACATTTGAAAATCTGCAGTGGATAAAGCAGATTACCAAAATAAGAGCATACATCATAGTATTGATCTTGAACTTTTTTTCACAAAAGAACAATAAACATTATCACTGATCAATTAAATGTGATTTCTTTGTCTTTCACATTTTTTAAACCCATATAGTTATTCGCATTGGAATACAGTCAAAGTCAGAATACTGGCAAAATACAGGATATTGTCTGCTGTAATATGGGCTCTCTCTATCCTTATTAATGGCTTTAGTTGTGAACACAGGTACTTAGTAAAACAAATGAGCTTGGTGTATTAGCCACACCATTGCAACACATTTCCAAATGTTCACTGTCCTGCTCTCAGCATTTGATACATGTTGCAAACATAGGACAGGGAGTTATAATACCACAAAACAAGTATACAAACATCCACACAATATGATAAGTTCAGGGAAGTCCAAAGTCAGCCACTAGATGGGCTATTGAGTATCTCCTCAGAAAAAAATGTGTATTGGACAACATGAAAATGTTCCGTATGAATGTTCATTCTCTGCTTAAGCATTGACTTAATATTCGAGAACTATGTTTTTAATATATACTTTACTTTCCTTAGGCTTTTCAACATAAACAGATCTTTATATTAAACAAATACTATAAGACAAAATAAAGACAGAACTTTGAACACACGTGTGCTGATTCTCTGTTTTATGAATTATAAAAAAGCCATGCGATGTAAAAACATTGTTGCTCCACTGCAGTGATTTGTGAGTAATAATTACTTTTATGTGGATAACAACCACGATACAAATAATTATAGTGTTATAATAGACTACATTGTTATGCAAAGTTGAGGAATATGCATGCTTAAGCAAATGATTACGCATAACAGTTACTCTTACTGGAGGTTCGTGCTCTGCTGAAAGCACGAAACTTGGCTTACAGATCTGGTGACGTGGCAGCTCTTAGAACAGCAAGAGCCAACCTGGACCATGCCATCAGAGATGCAAAGCTCGCCCATAGCCAAAAAATCCAGAGTTTCTTCCATGACCCCATGGACAGCAGGCACATGTGGCAGGGCATTCAGTCCATCACTGGATACAAGGCTGCTCCACCACCCTGTGACAATGCTACTATATTTCTCAACAACCTCAATAATCACTTTGGCCGTTTGAGGCACTTAATAACACCACTGCAATGAAAGCTGTCCCCAAGCAGGGGGAACAAAGACTTCGCCTTGACACAGCTGAAGTTCAGAGGACCCTGAGGAAAGTCAACCCCAGGAAGGCAGCAGGCCCCGACAGTATACCAGAACGGTGAGCAAAAATCCCAGAACCACACGGGGGGACCTAGTCAATGACCTGCAGAGAGCTGGGACCAAAGTAACAAAGGCTACCATCAGTAACACACTACGCCGCCAGGGACTCAAATCCTGCAGTGCCAGACGTGTCCCCCTGCTTAACATGTCCAGGCCCGTCTGAAGTTTGCTAGAAAGCATTTAGATGATCCAGAAGAGGATTGGGAGAATGTCATATGGTCAGATGAAACCAAAATAGAAAACTCAACTAGACGTGTTTGGAGGAGAAAGAATGCTGAGTTGTATCCAAAGAACACCATACCTACTGTGAAACATGGGGGTGGAAACATCATGCTTTGGGGCTGTTTTTCTGCAAAGGGACCAGAACGACTAATCCGTGTAAAGGAAAGAATGAATGGGGCCATGTATCGTGAGATTTTGAGTGACAACCTCCTTCCATCAGCACGGGCATTGAAGATGAAACGTGGCTGGGTCTTTCAGCATGACAATGATCCCAAACACACCGTCCGGGCAACGAAGGAGTGGCTTCGTAAGAAGCATTTCAAGGTCCTGGAGTGGCCTAACCAGTCTCCAGATCTCAACCCCATAGAAAATCTTTGGAGGGAGTTGAAAGTCCGTGTTGCCCAGCGACAGCCCCAAAACATCACTGCTCTAGAGGAGATCTGCATGGAGGAATGGGCCAAAATACCAGCAACAGTGTGTGAAAACCTTTGACTTACAGAAAACGTTTGACCTCTGTCATTGCCAACAAAGGGTATATAACAAAGTATTGAGATGAACTTTTGTTATTGACCAAATACTTATTTTCCACCATAATTTGCAAATAAATTCTTTAAAAATCAGACAGTGTGATTCTCTGGATTTGTTGTTTGTTACTGCAGCAGGAGGTAGAGAAGTGTTTAGAGGTGGAGAAGGTGGAGGAGGTGCTGGAGGTGGAACAGATTAAATGTGAGGTGGAACATGCTAGATTACGGCTGATTGGAGAGGGCAAGCTTTCATCTGATGGTTCGTCATCAGGTAGTGGCGATGTTATTTCTAACTTGCGGTTGTTGCCAAAGTTTAATGAGTGTGACCCTGACATTTTTTTCACCCTATTTGAGCGCGTAGCTGCGGCAAGAAACTGGTCAGATTCGGAGAGAGTGCTGTTACTTCAGTGTGTACTCACTGGGCGAGCACAGGAGGCCTATTCAGCTATTTGTGGCGAAAATGCTTTGGACTATGCTAGAGTAAAATCAGCGGTGTTAAAATTATACGAACTGGTTCCTGAAGCGTATCGTCAAAAGTTCAGAAGTTGGGTCAACGCCGGGATAAGCAGACAAATGTGGAGTTTATCCATGATTTGACTTCTCATTTTCAGCAGTGGTGCGCGGCAGCAAAGGTTGCCAGTTTTGACGGTCTTTGTGAACTGATTGTATTGGAACAGTTTAAAGATGTTATCCCTCAGCGTGTGGCCAGTTATGTAAATGAGCAAAAGCCTTCCACCGTGCTTAGAGCTGCCAAATTAGCGGATGATTTTGTGTTGACGCAAGGGCAGTTTTACAGAGAATTGTTCTAGGGGTGATTGAAGACGTGGAGAAGATGGTGGCTATTCCTGCGGTGGTGCAAAGTTTTCACCAGGCTCCTCCCGTAGATTTGCAGGTCCGGGGCGACCCAAGGGCGCTAGAGTGGGTCTATGTAATTATTGCCGAGGAGAGGGTCATTGGAAGGATCAGTGTCCGTTGCTGGAACCTGAGGGGAAGCCTCGTTTTTCATCACATGCTCCAGCCATGTGTTATTCTGCCGTTTTGGTTAAAAAGCCGCAGGGTGTAGGATCGGGCATGGTGCCTGATAAGAAGCTGGTTTGTGCCGACTTGGATGTGGGTTCTGGTTTTGAGCCATTCATAACGTAAGCCGTTGTATCAGTAGTCGGTAGTGACAAGTATGTTCCGATTAAGGTGTTTTGTGACACAGCAGCTAGATACTCATTTATTGTTGAGTCAGTGTTGCCTTTTTCGTCAGAGATAGAGACTGGGGATTTAGTGATGATGAGGGGCATGGAGATAGGCTTGATTCCTGTGCGACGTCATACAATAGTGCTGGATTGTGAGCTGGTGCGGGGAGTTGTGTCTATCGGCGTGCGTCCCACGTTGCCACTTCATGGGGTACATATGATTTTGGGCAACGATCTCGCTGGTAGTGCTGTGTGGGCTGGTGTGCCCCAGGCCGTTGGCATCTGGGGAGCCAGATGAGAGTGGTTTGCAGTTTCCAAGTGTGTTTCCAGTTTGTGCTGTTATGCGTGTGCAGAGCCGTAGGATGTCTGCTGACCCGCCTGTTTCGGAGTGTAGAAAAAGTGGTGTTGAACAGGTGGTCTCAATGCCTGATCTCCCTTTGTCTGTGTCAAAGGAGGAGGAAGACGACGAGGAGACTCTTCCTCACACAGAGATCCTGGATATATTCGAGGAGGGTCTTTCTCAACTTGTTCAGGACCCTTTACTCTGGTATCTGCCAATTCAGGTACATTTGGAGGAGGTTAATTCCCAGATTGCTTTGGAGTATGGCCAAGCCATGACTGTCAGGGTTTTAAAGGCAGATGGGGAGATTCTGCCCATAGCTGTGGTGCAAAATGCAACCGTCTTGGATCTGAAGAAGGCCAGTGATGACAAGATGAGGCTTAAGGACTATGGGATCATAAAAATGGACGAAGTGACGTTCATGAAAAGACACATGAAAAAAGTCCATACTGGACACACACCTGATGGTCAATACACAGGAGGATGTTGGTTTGTCGTGGATCCCTTTGGGGCCCCGTCTTAAGGGGGGGGGGGCTGTGATGCCCCTGTGGGTTCATCTGGAGAGGGTGTGGCTGTGCTGCATCCAGCCTCCTTGATTGCAGTAACTCCAACCCAGTCTCACAAAAAAAACGTGTAATAACTACGTTGGTCCACAACTTGGGACATAGTATTTCTACACAAACGCCTCTGAAATTGTAAGATCGCTAAGTTTTTTTTCACCATTTATTCCAATGGCTGGCGTCTATGTCACGTGATCTTCAAATTTCTCCCTGCAGAAAAAAAAAACATGGCCGAACTTCGTTTTATTCTCGGTGGGAAATGCCTATTTTAAGGTTAGTTTGGCCATTAAAATGCGTTTTGATGTCATTTGATGCGAGAAATATTAGTTGTTATTTCAGATTATGTGTGCAGTGGATGTACATGATCTTTAGTTTGCTAGTTATACGAAGATTACTTCAGGAAATTGTGTCTATACAACGTTTTTATTGTTACCAAGGTGGTTGCTAGGGACGCTGCTATCAATATTATTTCTGTTATGTTGTGTAACTGTTTAATGATTATCTTTATTGCTACCCCCTTCCCCGTCAATTTATAGTGTTGGTCCACAGCGCAAACGTATTAGTTTAACAAAATCCGCATCTAAAATTGTGGCATAGATACGTTATTTTCCCCAGTGCAATTCTCCAACCCAGTCTCACGCAGCGGCGTAGCTGTGGGTGGGCCCGGGTGGGCCTGGGCCCACCCACATGCACGTCTGGCCCACCCACAGCCAATCAGCGCTTCATAGCGCAGAGCCGGGAAGCCCAGAAGGAAGTGCCACAAACTGCAGTTCATCTAGTGGCCGACAGGGGATGGATGCAAAAAGGAGCAATTCCCATAGACCCCCATGTTAAAATGTCCAATAAAACTTATTCTGGATATAGATTCCACCTTCATGACAATGGAATAGGGAGTGCATTTTTTTACCGTGAGTTTTTATAGTAAGTAAAGTAACTTTTGCCGTGAGTGAATGAAAGTATTATTTCTTCTTGAGGTCTGCAGTTTAGCGTGTACACATTTGCTGAATATGAAAACACAAGTATAATATGTAGTGAAATGGTGTGGTTGCTCAACTAAGTGATCAGTATATGTGATGGAAGATAGTGTGAGTGTGTGTGTGTGTGTGTGTGTGTGTGTGTGTGTGTGTGTGTGTGTGTGTGTGTGTGTGTGTGTGTGTGTGTGTGTGTGTGTGTGTGTGTGTGTGTGTGTGTGTGTGTGTGTGTGTGTGAGAGAGGGAGAGAGAGTGAGCGTGTGTGAGAGAGAGAGTGAATGAATGAGTGTATGAGAGACAGTGGATCTTACCTTTTAGAAGTGTTTCTTCCTTGCCTTTCTCTTTGAAAAGTCTGTGATTAGGTCATCAAAATCCAGATCCCTCACAAGATCAGACTCGATGGCCATCAAAGAAAGGGCTGAAAGTCTCTTCTGACCCATGGTTGTCCTAAGTTCATTTTTGATGCATTTAAGCTGTGAAAAGGACCTCTCACCCTCGCAGTTGGTTACAGGTAGTGTAAGAAAAATCCTGAGCGTAACAAAAACATTGGGGAATGTTGTCTGTAGTCCATGTTTTAGCACCACCTGCAGTCTGTTTGCAGGAGTTTTATCTGGCTCTGTGCTGACAAAAGCCCTAAACTGGATCAGCTCATCTCCTAATGACTTATCCAAGTCAGTAGGATATGATGAGGAGAGAATATTGGCCCGTCTGCGGAGATCAGTGTCATCACAGCACATGTCAAATAGGACTCCAAAGTGATCATTTATGACTTTGTATGCATCCAGGCGTTTGCTAAGTCCTGAGAACAACCTGTCAATAATGACATTGAATGTCTCAACCTGGAATTTTGTACTGCCAGTCAGTACCACCTCGTGCTCCACTGTCTCGTTATCAAATACTCGTCTTTTACCAACACGGTGAGTCTCGTGCTGGTATGTCTGTGTCACGCCGGTGACGGCCCGGGTAGATGTCTCAAAGTCCGAAAATGTCCCTCGTAGTGATGCAACATAAGTGCGCAGCGATTCCAAAAGTCGCACAGCTGTCATTAGGTCAATGTCTTTCTTTTGCAAGCCAGTGCTCGTAAGCTTGAATTTGTGCAGTACAGTGTCCCAAAATATTGTCAGCAGAGCAGTCTCTAGTTTCCCAAGTTTGCCACACAGCGCAGAGGCCTCTCGCCGTGTGTTCTGGCGCTCTTCATCATCAGCCGCCAACATTTGTAAAGCCCCTCTTATTGCAGTGTAATTCTCACGAAGAGCTCTTGTGGAGTCTCCTCTGCAGCTCCATCTTGTACAGGAGAGAGATTTTAGCTTCAGTGTGATGTTTTCAGTGAACACTTTATTCCATCGGTGGGTAGAAGCAGAGCAAAAAGCTTGAAGTGCTTGAAGTATATCAAAAAACTGGCTTGCTTCACGACAACTACTTTCAACACAGTTGACACCAACCAAATTCAAGGAGTGTGCTGCGCACGGAATGTAATGTATGAGTGGGTTGCTTTTCTTGAGATGAGCTTTCAGCCCATTATATTTTCCTGACATGTTGGATGCGTTGTCATAAGCCTGGCCACGGCAGTTTGAGAGATCCAGCCCCATATCAATGACCATCTTCATCACGCAGTCAGCCAGACTTGACCCAGTGTGACTGTGAATGGGTTCAAATCCAATAAATGACTTTTCCTTTCTCACTCACAAATCGGAAAACGAAAGTTAATTGGTCGACGTGAGACATGTCAGGTGTAGAATCTACGATGACAGAGAAATACCTTGCTCGCTGTAGTTCTGTTGCTATTGCTTCCTTTGTTCTGTCACCCATCAAACCAATAAACTCCTCACAGATAGTTGATGACAAGTATGAAGTCCTACCACGTCCCTTCTGGCCAAACTTCTGCAAATGATCCTTTAAAAATGGATCAAACTGCGCGAGCAGCTCCAGGATTCCCAGGTAGTTCCCGTTATGTGCGGATCCTAAAAGTTCGTCATTTCCCCGGAAAGGAAGCCCCCTCTCACTCAATAATTTAATCACCGCAACTACACGTCTCAATACATCCTTCCAGTATTGACTTTCTGTGTCGACCAGCATCCCTAGAGAAGCATCCACAGTGCCCATGAGTTTAGTGCGATGCATAAGTGAAAGTATGCATTTTCTGTGCTCACCACTCGTCTCATGTTCCGTTATCCTCTCGGGATGCTTCCAATCACTAAAGCCGAGAACAAATGCATTACTGTGGCTGTGAGTGGATACAAGTTTGCGGGCAAAACAATAAATTGCTCCGGTAGATGGAGAATAAATAATCCAATCGCGTTGAACGATTTCTCCATTGTGAAGCTGTCTGGTCAGCATATCATTGGTCAGTGAGCGTGTCCGGCCGCTAGCATCGGTCTCCCTCCGAGATGCTGGATACTTCGTTGCCCGATTATGAAAGTATGAAACCTCTTTCATCAAAGTCTCCTCCCGGACATTTCCAGCAATTAATCCCCATTGTGCAGGGTCCTGAGAGACACAGGGAACTTCCGATGAACTCAAACCTTCACCCTGCTCGGTGACGTCCTCGTCAGGCTCGTCTTCATCTTTATCTTCCTCTTCTACTCGCTGCTGCGTTAGCATGCTAGGTTCAAGGCTAACATTGCTCGCTAGCTCAACAACATCCTCCGTGACCACCGCCATTGTTCCTTGTCGTTGTTGCTGGCCTATTTCGTCACTTTTTGCTTTTTTGAAAAAGCTATTTATTGTTGGCACATTTTTTAATGCAGCCGCCACTCTCTCTTCTTTTTCTTTCTTTTTCTTTCTTTTCGCAGCCCCGCTGGGCGTTTGGCTACCGGCACCATCCATTTTTTCTGCTCACGTGACAAAATGTGACATGAGTGAGGGTGGGGCTGTGATTCGGCTATACACTGCCGCCGCGTAGTAATACATTTGAGCGCATACATAGTGAGACCTACAGTACAGAGACGGTTTCGGAAATATATTAATTTGACCCTATAGAAAAGCTGTGTTATTTATAGCGAAGAGTGAGTGTCATTTAAAAACAATGTATGATGAGTGAGGTTGTGCCCGAAAAAAATAAAATAATAATAAATATATATATATATATTTTTTTAATCTTGTCACTGAGGGCCCTCTTTGCTCAAGGGCCCCTGGGCACTTGCCCAGGTTGCCCATATGGTTAATCCGGCCCTGCATGCTTATATAAAAAGACTGACAGCGCAGGAGACCAGTAGCAGCGCGGAGGAGCAGCCGCATAACCGCCCTCCTGGGGGCGGGCATCGCCGGTTAAGAGCGATGGACGGCTCTCTGGACCAATGGGCGGCGAGCTGGAGGAGGCGTGGCCTGAAATGAGGTAACTTCTACCACTGGAGGTCCTGATCATGGTCCTGATGTATCCAGAAACCTGAACGGGAGAGAGCAGTGTGAAAGAGCAGCCTTGGAAAGACGATATCCGTATGCTTTCTCTATTCGAGACGACAAAGAGCTCTGAATACAAGGCTTTATTTTTTACAGAGACAGCAGGATCAGTAGAAGATTTGCCTTCTGTGAGGTTGGTGGAGTTTAATTATAATGCCCATAAATGCAATGTAAATGCAGTGTTACGTTTACTTGCAATTGTTTTGCTCTGCGATTGAGAGAATGTATGTTTAAAAGTGCGAACATTGAAGATAACCTTGCCGTTAACGTGCTGTGTTGTGAATTATGTAAAATGTTATGACTGAACGTAAACCATGAAAGTTACATAACTGTCAGTGTGGGTCTAAATCCCGGTCAGTAGACTACACCAGCCCTGCTCACTCTGCTGTCACTGTCACATGAAAACGCCGGTACAAACGCCTTACATAAAGCGAGTAGGCTACTGTAGCTCGGCATGGCAGGGGGCTTTATCCAGCACCGATTAGACATGTGAGAGATAGAGTCTGATCATGCTGAGTCAGGCGCATTGCAGTTTGGTTTGAGGTAAATAATCTTACATCAAGACATTAGCCTCTTGGAAGAATTCATTCATTATTATTTATTTTACAATTATATTAGATTTGTATGGCCAAGTTAAAAGTAAACTAATATGGTATTATTGTTTGATACTGAAACTTTTTGTGAAAGCTTGCTTTTTTTATCACTTGTTGGATTTTGGTACTCAGCTGCAGTAACAACACTGTAGGACGTTTGGGAAGATGCTTAACTGCGCAAAGTAACATCCTAATGCCAGATTATTATGCAGTAGCTTCAATACTTTTTGTAAACATCTATTGATCTCTACAATTATTTCAATTTAGCAAATGGATGCTATAGAATTGTCTCAACCTGAAAGTATTGAAACTGGAGATATAGGTTTTGATTATGATGGACAGACTCTATGTTCTTCTTCTGTTATATGGGCATTTTACTTTGAATTCTTGGTTCCTGATGGCAGCAACTGGAATAATGGCTGGACAGGATGGGTAGGGTTTAACTTTGCAAAGTGCTGCAATTTGGGCTGAAGATAAATAATTTCCTCAATCATTTCTTCATGTTATCGTACTGAGCATTCATCAAACTATATTACCCTGGTTCATCCTTCTTGTTTTTCGGGTCATTAGCCTGGGTGTCGACCCAGTTCACACAGGATAAACTACTTGGAATCGGGTCATTGATAAGTAAACTGGGTGATTCTGAACTCACTTCACTATGCCAGCTGAAAGGGCCAACAGATTTGTTGATTATTAACAGAAAAATGTTCCTTTCCTGTCCTACTTCCAGATGATACTACTCATCCATAGATGTTCTGAAAGTTTCTAATCAAGTGAACAGGGCTAAGAGGTTAAACCCTGCTATGTGCTCTGATATCACACGAGAAAAAAATACCCCCTTTTTGAAGGAGGATTGATAAAGCATCGATTTGTCTTGCCAATATTTTTGTATCTTTTACATTCAACTTGATTAGTACATCATTCAACCATTATGTCTCTACAGTTTTCTTAATATTGAAATATGCATAACTTTATCACTAATATGTATACTCTCTTTTTCTCCACAGATCAATACTTTTTCAATCAACATCCTTGTGAAATTGGGATGATAGCGTTTTTTTATTAATAAATTACAATTATCCCGCAAAAAGCCCAGACCAGCATTCCTCCTGATGTCGGGAGATTCAGACTCCAAGAACTACTGCTTCTCTGTGATGCAGGACCAAGATGGAGCTTCCTGCAGCTCCATGGCACAGCTGCATCGGATGGGCGGCTACAGCCAAGGTGGGCCTGACTTAGGCCTCCCATCGGAGGGCAGCGACAGTAGAGGTCATCACCCTCCTGCCTCGCAGCACAAGCATCGCAAGATCCCCCGCTCTCGATCACTCCCCGAGGAGGACATGGAGATGAAGAGCAGTGGCACCAGCGGTAGTGGAACTGAATCACACGGCAATGAAAGCCACGGCAACACAAGCCATGGCACTGAGAGTCTTGGCCATGCCTCAATGGGCAGCTCCAATGGCACCAGTAAGGACTCTGCAATACTGGAATCTTCTGAAAGCAACAAAAGGTCAGTGGTGGTTGCGGCAATTAAGGCTTGTGCTTTTATCTGGCGTGCATATTGTGATTGAGGAAAAAAAAAGAGAGAGAGAGACTATAGTTGGGCGCTACTCAAAAACAATACTTTTACTTCAAAATGCAACCCTGTTTAGTGACATTGATACATCAATTAACTAACATAAAGATAAAATAAATTGTATGATTTGTGCATGTGTTAATGGAAAACCTTTTGGGCCATATAACCGAGCTCTACCAAACCAATGTTAATTTTCTGAGCCTGTTGAACCTACTTGTTTGAAACAGTGTGGGTTGAAGAGTTCAACATGGTCGGATGGCTCCTTTGCTCTCAGTCTCAGCATATGAGCTCTTTTACAAAGGTGGGCATTTGTTTGAGACCGATAAGCATGTTATACATAGTAACCTGAGTTGTTATGAGTCTGTGTCAGAGTGCTCTGATTTTAGCATATTAGTGTCAAGTTAAGCTTGTAGGTTAATGCAGTGGATCACACAAACACAACTACATGAGTCTTACATAATTCTTGCACCCTACGAGCACTTATTCCACAAGGAGGTAGGATTGACCTCCGACTGGAGGGCTTTCTTTTGTTGCCTGGCTGCTAAATGGTGTTCACATTGTTCTCCATTTGCTTCCACAAGCCCACTTTAACAAAACCCCACGTTGTGAGATAATAATACATATTTAGAAAAGGGGTCAGCTGGAGCACCTTGGTAACAGCAAATGTCTCGGCTGCATGAGAAGGAGATGCATGTATAAAACATGCCTAATGTCAGATATATTTAAAAATGATACCACCAAACTGGAACCAATTACCAATTTATATTTTCGTTAAACTTCACTTAACTGAGAAAGGCGATTAAATCAGTTGTTCTCCCTCTCCTTTTGTGTCTCTCTTTGAAGTAATTAAGGTAATTTTTTGCTCAATTTTGTTGCAAATTGTTGAATTATCCTTCTTCTCACAGCTCAAACTCTCACAGTCCGTCTCCTCCGAGCAGCTCCAACGCCTTCAGTCTGCTGAGCTCAGAGCAGGACAACCCATCAACTAGCGGCTGCAGGTTAGTGCACTGACCTCTGCTACAACACTGGAAACAAATTCATCCCTTTCTAGCATTGAATATGGTTTAGATTAGAAGTGTTTAATGATAAACAAAATGTAAATCTATTTTTCAGGAATTGCTTTTCTTGTAAAAGTATCTGACTTGCCTCTTTGTGTGTGATTGTGCAACTTGCAGTAGTCAGGAGTCTGCCAAAGCTAAGAACCAGAAGGAGATGATTAAAACTCTGAAAGAGCTGAAGCTTCACATGCCCACTGAGAAGAGACACAACAGCAAGTCCTCTACACTGAACACCCTCAAGTACGCACTGAGCTGCGTCAAACAGGTGGAAGGTAAAGAGCATTTCCATTTCCCTTTTCCCTCTGGTGTGTGTTAACACCAAGTTATAATGTTTTTGTTTAAGTTGCTGAAGCCTTACAATACATATAGCTAGAAATATAGCTATTATTTGTACCACACACATTTCTTTGTGTGTACAGTATTAATTCTATACACATCTTAGAGTACCACATGTTTACAAATAGATAATTTTTTTGTTGCACCCCTTACACAGAATCGTCATTGCTGTTTATAACATCAATGTCCACATACTATGTATTCCGTCTTGTTTATTGTGTTGTGACCATATTTTAATCAAATTACCATCTATGGGTTACAGCCAATGAGGAGTATTACCAGCTGCTGATGACCAATGACAGTCAACCTTCAGGCCAGGATGTATCCTCTTATACGATAGAGGAGATAGACAGCATTACTTCAGAATACACCCTCAAAAACAATGTGAGTCCCTGAATTATAAATGAAAGAATAGAACTATTAAATATTGACAGTAAAAATACTTGTTTGTGAGCATTATTGTAAACCATTTGGATTTTGTCTCCTCAACAGGACATGTTTGCAGTAGCAGTGTCTCTCACCACAGGAAGAATAGTGTACATTTCTGATCAGGCTGCCTCCATCCTAAAGTGCAAAAGAGACGTGTTTAAGAACAGCAAGTTTGTGGAGTTCCTGGCGCTGCAGGATGTTGGCGTGTTCTACAGCTTCACAATGCCGTACCGCCTGCCCTCCTGGAGCATGTGCACCGGAGCAGGTAAATATACATGGCTCTCTCTCTCCGCTTCAACACATTGGTACTGGCTTACCACACTGTGAATGGATCAGGTCTTTTTTCTACATTCAGCACACAAAAGTATTCATACGAAAATGAGACCAGTAGAAAGCAGGGCTGCTTGGTGATAGTGTAGCACTTGGTGATAGTGTAGCACTTGGTGATAGTGTAGAATGTGTAGCCATCAACGTAATCCATTAAATTCAAGTTGCCCTGACCTGTTTTATAAAATTCATGAAGCTTACCCTTTCAACCAAGGAAGACTGGATTGGGTGCTTGAGAAGACTGAGTTGTTTCACAATTAACACTTGAAAAGGTTTTATTTATTTACTCAGCCACTCAGAGAGCCCATTATGTTCTCTCTAGTCTGATAATCAGAGATAGACTTGTTGCCTCTGACCTTCATTTTCTTTTTCACATCAGACCCAGAGCTGAACTGTATCTGTTGTGATTATTGCAGCCTATTATGCACTTCATTAAGTCTTGACTCTGTTCAAATTCATAGTGTGGTGCTGCAGCCTCAGTGATGTTTATTCGGAGAGTTAATCAAAGCTTGATCTCCTGCTGGGGCTGAGACCCAGATTCAGCCGGTTCCTGATGCTTTATGAATTCTAACATTTCTTTCTCCCGTTTCAGAGTCATCACCGCCTGACAACATGCAGAAGAAGTCCTTCTTCTGTCGTATCAGGTGGGTGTGTGCGTTGGTTCAAAACAATTATGTTGGGCCATCTGTTGCTCATACCTGCTTGTAGTTTTTAATCATTCCACTATGGATGTTAATTAATTTGTCACATAAAATGTTTCAGGCCAGTGTTATACATATAGGCAGACAGACACAAACACACACAATCATTCCACATAACAATCCTTCAATGTAATGTAATGACTGCAATGCTTTGCATAACTGTTATCATAACCCCACACTAATTAATTGTACACAGACATGGATGGAAACATAGCTAGACACTGCCCCCTAGTGTTCAATAACATAACGTCTCAAATTCACAAACCTGGACAGAGATTATTTGTGAAGGCCTGTACTTATATGAAACAAACCCTAACCTTATAGTAATTGGTTTCTTCTATTTTTACCTCATTTCCAGTGGTGGTAAGAAAAGCGAGGGCTTTCTGCAGTACTATCCATTCCGAATGACGCCCTACCGGATGAAGGTCCTAGATACAATGCATGCTGAAGACCAGTTCTGCTGCCTCCTGCTGGCAGAGAGAGTTCACTCTGGTTATGATGGTAAGAACAATTCATGACTCTGTTACACTGTTCAAAAACTGTACTGTTCCGTAAATTGCACTAGAAAAATGTACAAATTGTCAGATAAGTGACTTAAGTTATAAGTTAGAATTTATTTTTGTTTTATTCCTGCAGCTTATAACTTGAAAAGGTTTGATATAGAAGAGACTCTAACCATTTAAATCCTTTCTTTTCCCTTAAGCACCCAGAATTCCATCTGATAAACGCGTCTTCACCACCACACACACACCGAGTTGCTTGTTTCAGGATGTTGATGAGAGGTAAGCGATTGCAGGATGTTTTTTCTTCTAAGCTTAAACCAAAACTATACCCAAACTATAAGAAGTGGTGTTGTTGCTTGCTAACTAACACAGCAATTTGTCATGTGTATGTGTGTTTCAGGGCGGTTCCTCTCCTTGGGTATCTCCCCCAGGACCTCATTGGCACACAAATTCTCTTCCACCTGCATCCCAATGACCGACCGATTATGTTGGCCATTCACAAAAAGAGTGAGTCCCCAGAATGAAATAGATTTCAGAAGGTTCCATGTCTCTTTCCCAAACATGATCTAACTATATTATTGTTGGCTTTTCCTCTGCAGTTCTTCAATTTGCAGGACAACCATTCGACCACTCCTCCATCCGGTTCTGTGCGCAAAATGGAGAATACCTCATTCTGGACACCAGCTGGTCCAGTTTTGTCAACCCCTGGAGCCGTAAGGTGTCCTTTGTTATGGGAAGACACAAAGTGCGAATGTGAGTATGACAGTCTAATCGATGTACAGTCTGTCATGGTTGCTTTAAATATATGGGAGTTTTACATTTCGACTTCTGATACATCCTGATGTGCTTTTTGTTCACCAGGGGCCCTGTGAATGAAGATGTTTTCTCGGCCCCTGTCTCAACTGTCATTGAGATGAAGACCATGGACAATGACATCAAGGAGATTACTGAGCAGATCCACCGGCTCCTGCGACAGGTGTGAAAGGATAAAAGATGCAAGTGTTGATATGTAAACAGCCGAGGGATTTAAGCAACATCCAATCCAATCCTTTTTTCAACTTTGTTCCCTCTCTGTGTTCCTATCAGCCGGTCCATAACAGTGGCTCCAGTGGTTACTGCAGTCTGAACAGAAACGACCACCTTGTGGGCATGAGCTCCTCTAACGAGAGCCTTCAGCTGAAATGCTCCTCTCGAGCTCTGTTCCTAAATATCTATAGGCCACCCAAATACAGTGCAAGTTTTTTTGATGACTTTACTGAACTGCTGTCTATAGTGTGTATTGACTTTGACCGTCTAGTCATTGTTGGTGATTTTAACATCCATGTTGACAACCCCCAGGACAGAGGGGCTAAAGAACTGTTTTGTGTTCTTGATAGCTATGGACTGACTCAGCATGTAACGGAGCCCACGCACAATAAGGGGCACACTCTGGACTTAATTATCTCAAAGGGTCTGAATATCTCTAAGGTTGTGGTGACTGATGTTGCGCTCTCTGACCATTCCTGTGTTTTCTTTGAGAGCTCTATTTCTGTTCACACAAGTGTTCAAAAAGAGGTAACCACAAAGCGATATTTAACTGAAAATACTAGGGAAATGTTTACTCAGAATTTTTCTTCCACACTTGCCCCTGCTAACATCCCAGTAGATGAGCTAGTAGATCATTTTAATTCAAAAATTAAAAATGTTATAGATGCCATTGCTCCAATTAAGGTAAAGGAAGTGACTGGGAAGAAAATATCTCCATGGAGAAAGGCCATGACCGTTAAAACAGAAAAAAGAGAATGTCGAAAAGCTGAACGCAGGTGGCGAAAAACAAATCTCCAGGTTCACTTTGAAATTTATAAAGAGAGACTTGGCCTTTATAATTTGGAATTGAAAAACGCACGACAATCATTCTTCTCTGACATCATTACCAAAAACAACGCACGTGCCTTGTTTGCTACCGTCGACAGACTAACTAACCCCCCAGTGTCAGTAGCCTCTGAATTTCTAACCACCAGGGCGTGCAATGATTTTGCCTCCTTTTTCACTGACAAAATTCAGAAAATCAGACAAGCAGTCAGTGCCTCTGCATCAGGAACAGCAAATGTGCTGTCTCTGTGTCCACTTAACATCAATTCAGACATCATGACACAATTCCATCAGATTAATGATAAAAACCTAGAGGACATTATACAACT
This sequence comes from Pseudochaenichthys georgianus, assembly GCF_902827115.2. Lineage (NCBI taxonomy): Eukaryota > Metazoa > Chordata > Actinopteri > Perciformes > Channichthyidae > Pseudochaenichthys > Pseudochaenichthys georgianus. The sequence continues at coordinate 25,203,686 of NC_047519.1, forward strand.
TCTGAAGTCCTCCTCCTGCTGCCTTGATATTATTCCAACAGGATTTTTCAAAGATGTTTTGCCTTGCATGGCCTCAGAACTACTTCATATAGTAAACAAATCTCTTCACTCAGGTATTTTTCCACAGGCCCTGAAAACTGCAGTCATTAAACCGCTCTTAAAAAAGAATAATCTAGATGCTTCAGTAATGAACAATTACAGGCCCATATCAAACCTGCCATTTCTAGGTAAGATCATTGAAAAAGTTGTTTTTCAACAGTTGAGTAATTTCTTGCATTTAAATGGTTGTTTCGATGTGTTCCAGTCAGGCTTTCGTCCAAACCACAGCACTGAGACTGCTCTTGTAAAGGTCTTTAACGACATCCACTTAAACACGGACAGTGGCAGAACTTCAGTGTTAGTATTATTAGATCTCAGTGCTGCGTTTGACACTGTTGACCACAGCATATTACTAGACCGACTGGAAAACTGGGTGGGACTTTCGGAAACAGTTCTAAATTGGTTTAAATCCTACTTAAAGGATAGAAACAACTTTGTTTCTATAGGTAAATACACATCTGAGTTGACAAATATGACATGTGGGGTTCCTCAAGGCTCCATCTTGGGGCCTCTTCTCTTTAACATCTACATGCTACCACTGGCTCAGATAATGAAGAACAACAAAATAAATTACCATAGCTATGCAGATGACACACAAATTTACGTAACAATTTCACCAGGAGACTATGCTCCAGTTCAAACACTGAGTAAGTGCATTGAACAAATCAATGACTGGATGTGTCAGAACTTTCTCCAATTAAACAAAGATAAAACTGAGGTAATGGTCTTTGGAGCCAAGGCAGAACGTTTAAAAGTTAGCGCTGAGCTTCAGTCTGCAATGTTCAAACCAACAGATAAAGCCAGGAATCTAGGTGTAGTCATGGACTCTGACCTGAGTTTCAACAGTCACATTAAAACAGTTACTAAATCAGCTTACTATCACCTAAAGAATATATCTAGGATTAAAAGACTAATGTCACAGCAGGATTTGGAAAAACTTGTCCATGCCTTTATCTTCAGTAGACTCGACTACTGCAATGGTGTCTTCACAGGTCTCACTAAAAAATCTATTAGAAAGCTGCAGCTGATTCAGAACGCCGCTGCTCGAGTCCTCACTAACACTAAGAAAGTGGACCACATCACTCCTGTTCTGAAGTCTTTACACTGGCTTCCTGTGTGTCAAAGAATAGATTTCAAAATATTGATGCTGGTTTATAAAGCACTGAATGGTTTAGGCCCAAAATACATTACTGACCTCCTGCTAAACTATGAACCATCCAGATCTCTCAGGTCTTCAGGGACTGGTCAGCTTTCTGTCCCCAGAGTCAGAACTAAACATGGTAAAGCAGCGTTCAGTTATTATGCTCCAAATATCTGGAACAAACTCCCAGAAACCTGCAGGTCCGCTGCAACTCTTACTACTTTTAAATCCAGGCTGAAGACTTTTCTTTTTGTCGCTGCTTTTAATTGAACTTTTCATATCTTAAACTGCACTGTAACTTTTATCCATGTACTTTTTCTAAACGTAATTAAACTCCATGACATTTATGAGAGGGACTGCTCGAAAGCAGAGATATTTGGAATATCTGGCATCGACGGATGAAAAATAGTGTTTTGGTAACACTTTAAAGACTTTGTTATGGAAGCAAAGCAGGGGAGGGGGTGTGTACAGCCTCCTGAGGGTCCGATTGTGGATGTCATGCGAGCAAAATATGGTGAAGAAAGTCTGTCTAAATTAAATCATATTTTAGACTGCACTGTAACTTTTATCCATGTATTTTTCCTTAATGTTTATTTTATTAGCACTGTAACTTTTATCCATGTACTTTTTCTTGTAATGTTTAATTGAACTATTCATATTTTAGACTGCACTGTAACTTTTATCCATGTATTTTTCCTTAATGTTTATTTTATTAGCTTTTCTTTTTTAATGCTTAATGTCTTTCATTTCTTTTTTGTAAAGCACTTTGAATTACCCTGCGTCGAAAAGTGCTATATAAATAAACTTGCCTTGCCTTGCCTTGCCTTAACAACAGCAACGGGGCCAAGATCCAACAAGAGGAGGAGGAAGTGAGCGACAAAGCACGACCGGTGAGTAAAACCCAAATACTCACAGCTTAGTACAGCATGGTCCTGCTACAGGATGATATGGGAAAAGTTTATACTCAGCCTCAGCTTTTTAGCCAATTTATTCTATTCTGTTTAATTGATCAAAAGGTCTTAATAAATTGTCGTATCAACAAATTTGGTTTCTATTTCACAGCGGACCTTTCTGGAAATCTGTAAAGGAATACATCTTCAGAAAAGCCTTGAGCATCAGACAACCAAACCAGACATCAAGAAAAGCAATGGCAGTAAGTCCAGTTGACAACTCCCTGCTTATTTATCTGTAAATATTTGAGTGTGTGTCTGAACCAGAGACAGCTAAAAGTCATTGTGAAATTGCGCCCCTAACTCCTGTCCTTTCTCCAGTAGAGTGTGTACAGAGACACTCGACGGCGGTGCGGCCCAAAGACTCGACGCCCCTCCACTGGAAAGACACTGGGGTCACGATGGAGGAGAACCGGTCGTCCTCCAACGAGGACACGGTCCTCAAAGATCAGAACACCTACTCCTATCAGCAGATCAGCTGTCTGGACAGTGTTGTCAGGTAAGAAATAAAGACATGATGTGGATGAATGGTAGCTAGCCACGCAATTAATACCCAGCCATATAAACTTCAATTAAGATCTTATAGAGTAGATCCTTTTCCATACTAAAAAAAAAACAACAAAATGTACATAATTTCATGGCCTGTCATTGCTCTCAGTGGTTATAACATTTAAGTTCAATTTCAATGATTATTAACCTTGTAACAATTATTCAGTATGGTTATTTAACAGCGTAAAATGCTTTGTGATGTGTCTTACTGATGATTAGTTGCATACAATTGACGTTATGTTGTTGTTGTTCCTATAGGTACTTGGAGAGCTGTAATGTTTCCATCAGTATGAAAAGGAAGTTCCATTCTTCCTCTAACACCACGTCCTCTAACTCGGATGAGGACACACAGAAAGGACCTCACAGCATGCAGGTGTCTGAAGGTATGTCTCACCACTTCAGTTTTACTACCAAAGAAAGGAAAGCAGACACCTATTGTCCCCTCATCATGCGGCCTTTCACTAGAAGTCAGTATCACTTGTTCTCTGTTCTCTTTGGCAGAACCAGCCTTGTTGAAGAATCTTCTTCATCAGTCTTCTCTCTCCGCTTTGGAAGATCACGACAAAAATTCCAGTGACGCGGCCACAGTGGGCACATCGCTGTCCCTTTCTGTACCAAACAAACCCGAAAGTGTGATGTCCATAACCAGCCAGTGTAGCTACAGTAGCACCATAGTGCATGTTGGGGACAAGAAACCTCAACCGGACTCAGGTCCGTGAAAAATATTTCCAACCTGATTTCTTCTGCTGTTGCATATTTGCTCTCTCCACTAAACGGCTCATTGCAGCTCTTGCCCCCCCCCTCCCTGTGAGCCCAGTGTGCGCCGATTGGTCGGGACCAGTTGGGACGTTGTAAATCGCGCTAAGCTCCGTGGCGGTGTGATTTCCTTGTTTAGCGAAACACAGCCAAACTCACCCTGAGCACACACAAAGTCACAGCCGAAGTAAAAACAATAAGTGTGGCTTGATATTGAGTAAGAAAAAGGTTGATAAACGCTGTGAGAATGGGTCTGCAGAGAGAATTTCGCCGCGATCCCAACTGTCTGTTATCAGCCTGCAGCCAGGGAGGAGAGATCAGCTGAGCTGCCTGCACTGAGTGTGTGTGTGAGGAAGTCCGTGGATTGATCAATTTGGACCAATCAACGTAACGTAACGGCTCCGCGGACGTAACGTAACGGCTCCATGGATTGGTCCATTTCTTTCCGGGGACAACATGACATCATGATGTACCCGGAAGAATCAAATGGACAGTGACGTATCTCCAACGAGGCGTTTTGGGGAGGTATTTTCTGTGTTAGAGTTTTACTCCCTACATGGTGTACTTTGAGGGTTTTGACTCTGCACCCCATTTACATGCATAAAAACCTTCATAACACATAAGGGGACGGGTAATAACCGGAAAAGCATGACATGTCACAACAAACAAACGTGTAAAGTTAGTAAGCACATGTTTCACATATCAACAATTTCAAAAAGATATTGGCCATATTTATCAGCAATAACTGCCTTACCTGTAAATCATTTTTAATATTGATTATCAGCCCACTCTTCTTCAGCTTAGACTCAGTTATAGACTTGACAGCATTAGCTTCTTTTTGAAGATCTTAAGCTTCTCCGAGTGATACATATAAAGACACAGAAGAAATCAGTAACGCTGCTTTTCACAGCACTGTAAATTCAACTGTATGTGTTCGCGCTTCTTTCTCCGTGTCTTTACATGTGTGTCTGTTCAGTGGATGCTTGGCAGCTTATATGTCAAACACAGAAAGTGAACTATTTCCACTATTTCTTAATTCTTATTTGATGCTACTCAATGTGCACAAAACGTTTGCAGGGTTATTGGGTCCCGTCCAAAATTACTGCAATGGTGGTGATAAAATACTTTTTATTTTTTGGATTTTATATAAAACTATTAATTTGCGATAAATTATAATCTAATGTGAGCTTCATTGCATTACACCAGCAATTGTATTGGATGCTGCTCATTCAGTTGCGCATATAAAGAGTAATTCACCACCTTAGAATACATAACGTTTCATTTTTCCACAACTTTGAACATCATAGGATTATTTAAAATCTTCAGCGATGGTGAACACAGAAAGCAAACAAATGTGTACTATTTGTTGTACATTTGATACAAATATAAAACATTTATTTCAATAAGCATTGTGGTAATCCTTGATCAAGTAAGTGAGCCAAACTCAAGGCTAATTGATCCACCCCATGATGGAAGTATGTGAATAACATCAGTAGCCCTGGAAGCGGCTTCCCATTTGTATTTTTAAGGCATTTTTTCCATGGTGTCCGTGAATGTGTCAATTGAAGCTTCTACAACGCTCGTTCAACTCTGCTTTTGTCGTCGTCGCTATCTATGCTAAATGTTGTTTTACAGAAGTCATTTTTTATTGCCTATGAGTATACTAAATGCATTTATATGCTGTCACCCTCTGACATACAGAGATCATAGGGGAATCCAGCCATAGCCCTGGGGTTCCTCTCCGTGTCGTTTCACCTCCCAGTCACGAGAGGGAGTCCTATAAGAAACTCGGGTTGACCAAGCAGGTTTTGGCAGCCCATACGCAAAAGGAGGAGCAGACCTTTCTGTATCACTTCAAGGAGCATCGAGGACTTACAGCGCTTAAAGAAAACTGCTCTCAGTACCTGGAGCGTCAGAGGGAACAGATCGCCAGCTATGGTACCTGACCACCATACCAACACAGCATATCAAAGGCCTTTTTTAAAGGATAATAACTCTGTTAAATTCTGTTATAACAATATTTGAAGTTAAATAGACTAAGTTGGACTCTTGATTATAATCATTATGTATTCTTAGATCTCCGTAAATGTGTTCATTACAGTATTATTATACAATCTGACAATTGCGGTCAAAAGTAAGACCCAAGTTTCTGAATGTGTAATCTCCTTGCCTATTACTTGCAAGTCTTGTTTATTTTGCAAAATTCAAAAGATGACTCAACATTTTCTTATTTGTATTCTCTGTAGCTATACCCGCTGCTCAGTCCTCCAAGCAGGATGAACCGAGTGCAGAGCCCACCGCTCGTCGAGGCACACGGAACAAGAAGACCAAGTCAAAGCGGGCGAAGCAGATGGAGTCCTCCGACAGCACCGTGTCCCACCACAGACGGCAACACCTGCGGCCCCCTCTCCTGACCCACGGCCTCAACCTGACCTCCTGGTCGAGCTCTGACACCTCGCAGTCAAACTTCCCCATGGCCTACCCCTCAGTGATGCCAGGCTACCCCCTCCCGGTTTACCCCAGAGCCAATTCCATGGCCCCTCGCACAGATGCCACTCATCAAGGCTTTGTGGACAATCGGGGCACCCAGCCCCCTCCCTGCCCACAGCCCATCCACCCTGCTCCATTCAGCACCCCTATGGTCAATCCTATTGTGGCTCTAATGCTGCCCATGCCCTTCTCTCCATTGGCCCCCTCACTGCAATCTCCACAGCCAGTGTTCCACGCAGCCACTGCTGGCTTCCCCACCGAAATGCAGCCTTTTAGTCCGGTTGCCTTTCCAGTCCCGGTCCACTTCGCAGCTTCACCGTCCTTCACTGTCCAGAGCCAGTTCAACTCCCCGAACCACTTTGCTCTCCAATCGAACTACATCCCCTCTGCGTTCTACTTTCCTCCAGTCCTGGAAACCTCAAAGGCGCCCGTGGTTGAGAGCCAGTCTCGCTCCTCCACGCCGCAGTCTGGAGGCCCGGTGTCTCCACCCCTGTTTCAGTCTCGCTGCAGCTCACCCCTCAACCTGCTGGAGCTGGAGCTGTGTGTGGACCGGCAGGACTGCACAGCACTCTCCTCTGGAGGGCAAGGGAATAATATAGCAGAATGGGAGATGGGAGCCAGTGGAAACCAGGCCAAAGAGAGGGAGATGAAGCAGGTAAACAACAAAACCAACTTTTATTTTCCCTTCCTCTTCTTTTCTTCTTCAAGTCTCCTGATGCCTATGATTTCTCCCCAGTACAATTCTTAAACTGTGAGGATAAAATGTCAAAGCCTCCTTAAACTTAATCGTTGTGGGTTCTTTAAACCACTGTTGTGTAGGCATGTTCCCCTAAGGCATTCATTCATATGTCACTCACTTTTCCACAATGTTATGCCATGTAAAGTACACAGTAATTCCTCCACATTTCTCACAGTATTAGAGCAGTTTCTTGTGTTTGAATTGCTATGCCTTGTATCAAGTCAAGTCAATCTCGACTCCTCAGATGAAATGTGGCCTCGTGTGTTAACGAATCATCTTATTATCCCTTACACCCTTAGCCTTCTCTCAGTCTCCTTGGTCCACCTGGATCCTTGTATTGCGAGGGATCGCACTGTGTCTGTGATCGTTTGTCTTGGGATAAAGTGTGCTCTAGAAGGTCTTGCAGCAAAGAGGTAGGCAAATCATGAAAAAAACTCCTATCCCATTCCTTCCAAAATCCATATGTAAACTATAACTGTAACTATTTTCTTCCTATTTGTGGTTTAATTATTAGCATTTTTAATTTTGAAATGTTATATAATATATAAAAATATTGCCAAGAGTGGCTTTAGTTAGAATGGCAGATTCTAACCAAAGCATAAGAAACAATCTAACAATGTAAAAAAACAAAATGTTGGATCCTAAAAACTCCTGAAACTTACTTTGGTACCTAGTACTGTATGTATGACTGCAACTACATACACTGTCTTTGATTCTGCATGCAAGAACCAGACCAAGGTTGAAACCATACAACATTAACAGTCAAAAGCAGTTTGAACATACAAATATTTTTTTTCCTTCTTATATATTTCTAAAATCAGACCGGTGACACAAATAGTAATCTTCCACATGAATGTATTCATGTTCACTACATTCTGTTATTTAATAATTCTCCCAGCTTTAAATCAGCTGCTTAAGGATCAGAGTCTCTGTTTGGTTCTAACAAGCTCAGCCTTACTGTGTAGCACATGGTATTGTGTCCCATGTGACTGTTGAGATTGACAGTTTTCTATGCTCACGGCAAATAAATACTCCCATTTGAGATTATAAATGCAAAGTGAGAGGAAAGCCTCTAATTGTACTGCACCTGCCTGTATAGAAACGCTGGAGGAGATGAAGGAGTCTGCAGTCTGCTGGCCAAAGCTGGGAAATCAAGCTCCTCCTCAATAACGTCCCTTCAATTTTTTTCTTTTTCAGACAAGTTCACGTGGCGATGGGAACAACAGTGACGGCAACTCTTTCTCCAGCGACATGTTGGACATTATTCTCCATGAGGACTCCGGCTCAGCCGACTCGGGCTCCATGGGCTCCGGATCGAACGGCTGTGGTACTTCAGCCAGTGGGACCTCCAATAGCAAGACGTCTAACAGTAGGACATCAAACAGCGGGACATCAAAGAGCAGGACGTCAGCCAGTGGGACGTCTGGCAGTGGAAAAGGTATGACCTTAAGCTTCACCTTACAGATATTGATAATGAAAACAACATTACACATTCCCAAAGATAAATAAGCAGGAAAAAGTAGAAAACACTACAGTGAAACAGAATCAGCAAATGTTGCAACGTTTTAATCGTTTTCTCTTTTGGTGTTTTCAGGAAGCAACAACAGTAGTAACTACTTTGGCAGCGTGGACTCGTCCCAGATCAGCCAGAAGGTCAAAGGTCACCTGAATGGCAGCGACAGCAGGCCTTTGGAGATGGACCAGAGTGAACATTTCATCACGTAAGTACTGCTGGAATTGCTGTGTTTCATCGTTTGTTAATGAAGGATAACGCTAAGCATGTATACAGACAAACTCTCCTCTTTTGCTCATTGATAGACACGTTTCCTGTTTATGGGCAATAGAGGATGTGTTTGTGAGACAATAAAACAAAACAATCTTGATTTAGCTTCCTATCCTCACAAGTTCTGGCAAAAATATTTCTGTGCTCTGGTTGTCACAGGACAAAAGAGCTTATTGAGGGGTTTGTTCTTCACACTAAACATCCGTCATTTTTATTTCTCAATATGCAAATATGCACCTTTAACTCAATAGGTCACAAGACTATTGAATACTCCTGCATACTATTTGTTTCTTGACTAAAAAGATCAAACTGCAGTGGTTGTTGCAGGGACAGTTACTGACCACTAGAGGGCCCCCTTGACAGAGGGCTTTGCATCGACTAAGACTGTTAACTCCTTTGTACATGTCTATAAAAGGCTTTAGTGACTGATAGTTTGCAAAACACTTCTTGTTTTACTGTTGGGTAGATTTTTAAATGTGGCTGTTTCTGTATTCCTCTTTATCTGCAGTGACATCCAGAGAGTGCTCAGAGACGACAGAGAGAAGCTGAGGCTGCTGCAGAAGAGCCAGCCGAGCTTTTCAGAGGAGCAGAAGAAGGAGCTGATGGAGGTACCTGGATTAAGAGAGGAGGTCTGCCAAAGGAGATAGACATCAAGGTTGAATTCATTTTATATAGTCCGGCTCTAAATGTGGAAAATATGGGGTTTTGGCAAGATGTTGGTTAACCTACCTTTTTTATATTTATGATTCTTGACGGTGACAAAACTTGACAATAAAAAATTGCCAACTCTTTGATAACCAGTTATTTTTCATGCAAGAAATGAGTTCCTGCTTTTCTTTCTAGTCTTCTTTTAATGAATATTGTTGGGTTTTGGAATTACATCACAAGACATTTAAAGACGTCACTTGGTGAAACTGGGACACACACAGTCCCGATTATTTTTACACTTTACAAACCAAGCAAATAAATAATGAAAAATAGTAGTAGTTTGTATATTTGTTTTGGTTGGAGATGTTTCTTGGAAAAGCATCAAAATTGTACCCCACATTGTTTCTCAGATGTGCACTTTTTTCTACATCACCTCTCACCTTCTCCTTTCATCTGTGCTGCCCAGGCGTGCTCCTGCTGTAACGGTGCCATGGAGGCAGCAGCAGTGGCAGCAGCGGTGGAGGAGGAACAGGCAAACCTTGACCTCGGTGAAACGGAGGCGCTGGAGGAGGGCTGCCAGCGGAGGCCCGGAGAGGAACCCTCCAACTCTCTCTCAGAGACAACCAGCTAGACACCAAACTCATCAATATCTTCAAAGTGTCCCCTATTACCCGTCAGACTCTGTTTCTGCACAACTGTGAAAAGTGGCCTTCTTTGCGTGAAGCATCAAGCAGGCCCTTTGCTCGTCTCACAACATTCCTTACTGTCTTAAGTTAAAACTTGTGTTGAATGTAAATATACGAGTGCTGGATTCTGTGACTGCGTATGATCATTCACTCATTCCGTTTAGCGCTTAATATAGTGCAGCCTCTGCACTGATAGGTCATAGGTAAAACACAATGTGTGCTTATGCACCAGGCAGCACAGTAGAGGTCAAACACACACCGACAGACCAGAGGCTACGTCACTCACATGGCAGGAAGTGGCTCTTTGGTGTTCAAACTGCTGCGGTAAAAGAGTTGATTCAGCTTTTTGTGACGTGATTTTCTCAGTTACAACAACAGCACGCTGAGTCAGCATGTGGTAAAAACAGGCGGAGTTACATTTCAGGCACTCCTGTTCAGGCATGCATAGCCATCAAGCACTAAATAAACGCACAACTGCACTTTGTGAGCTACACATGGAGGAAAAGATGAAAGGTGTTGTGTTTAGTCACTAATAGCAAATTAATGTCCAAAATATAAACTTTCTCCCGAATGCAGCAGGCATGGACTCACCATCTGAAGCTTTTCACCAACTCCATCCCCTGAAAACGTACTCCCATACAAGGCAATACTAAACGTACAATATTATATATTGAACGTAAGTGATGTAATACTATAACGTATCATAAAATGTAAACGTTAATGTGTTACTGATCGCCAGTGCAATGTAGGGGGAACGGGTGAAAAACCTAGAATAAAGCTATATCTATTCACCAGTCCATGTTATAATGTTTATGAGAATGTATCATTCAAAGAGAGCTTTGTGTCACTTGAAACCTTATGATGCTTTAAGCTTTCATTGTTTATACGCATTTCCATTCAGCCTTTTTGTCAGTATCAGCTGTGAAACGTGCCTTTTATTTAAAGAAACTTTAATTTAATGCATTTCAAAGCTTGTGTGATTGTAACAGTCTTTGACTATATATATTTATATTTTTTCACAGGTCAATTGTTTATATTTGAAACAAATGTGTATTTTGCATTCATCTTAATGAAGCATGCATTAATATTAAGTATACATTTGTTTCAAATGTGAGTTGTGAAATAACCATTAGGATAAAGCCGACCGTGGACTGGAAAATACTGGTATGTTGTTTATGGTGGGTGATACATATACATTTGGGGGAAAAAATAATTTTCCCCAGTTTCCAAAGTGTGTCAGATCACACTGATGTTACTCCTCATACATATGGAAAAGGGCCTCCTGAGCATCCTGTGGAAGTGTCTGAAGCTCATTACTGTTTTGTGTGGTCACCTCAGAAGTGGAAGTTTAGGGTTATTGCACGGGTATAAAGCAACTCACACAGATGTCAAGTGAATGTGGAGAGCTTTCCTTCACTTTGAAGCTCTTTATGGCAAATTGAACATGTTCCTGAATTTGTCATTTGTCGTTCTGTTATTTGAACAGACACTGACAACAATGCACCTTTTTATTTCCCCCTTTTTTATGTGGTGAATGTTCCGTTATATTTGTTCTCTAAATAAAACCTTGCCAAATGTACTGTGACGTCTAATGTGTTAAAATGTCTGTTTCTTTCTTGCCTAAAGGTTATTACAGACGTGTCATCGACGAGCAGCACATATTAGCTTAAATAAGACAAATACGAAACTCATTTAGGAATGGTTGTGCTCTAAGCTGTTAATGGGTCAATCACCAATTGACGAGTATAAACGACTTAGAAAACGATTGGCTGTTTGCAGCAGAGCAATGCTTTACAAATAAAGACTGATTTAGAAATTACTGGATGAAAATAAACCTTAATATGTTGAAAAAGGGACCATTATAGCAACTAGGGCAGTACGTTTTTACATTATAACTATGTTTAAAACAAAACGTATGCTTGTGTTGTTCTCCATCCTGAAGTCGTGACATTCACCTTCCCAATGCAAATGTCTGTGTGAGTCGACACTCAGACAAAAGCCTGGATGTGCTTTCTGCAGACAGTCCACGGCTCAGCAGGCCGGATCAAAGGACCCCCCCCCCCCCTCAACTGTTCACACCTGAACTGAATTAACAAGCTGCCCTCCTGCAGCGGTCATTTGCACCTCTGGAGATCCGCAAATCCGGTTTGGTCCCGACGGCACCAAGCTCGTCATCCTGTCAGTTTGTGACACATCTGCATAACGTTCAGATGTTGTTTAAGAAGTAATAATGTCCCATTATTATACGTTTAGATTATAATTTATTCATGATACAAAAGTCTTGATTGCCAAAGTAACTTTTAACTATAACAAATAAATGCAGTCTAACCTCTGAAATATATTGAAGTAAAATTGCAAAGTAGGCTACTCTTTTACAAGAGTGATCTAGTTTTTGATTAAATAGTGACATTCTACCAGTGATGTGAAGTTACTAAGTAGTTTTTACTCAAGTGCAATGTTTAGATACTTGTACTTTACTTGATTATTTCCATGTTATGCTACTTTGTAGGCTACTTCTAGGCTTACCCCACTACAATTCAGAGGTAAATTATGTACTTGTACTGTACTACATTTATTTAATACCATAGTTACTTTACAGATTTGGATTAATGATGTTAAATATAATCAACACTTAAATAAGACTTTAGTTAAACCTAAAGTAAATTCACAAGCTACCCTGCAGTATACAAAGTCATTCGCTGCACCTTTACCAGCTTTGATAACACTTTAATGCATCAAAACATATAATATATATTATTGTGAAATTGACCAATCTGCAGAATGAGTTTTACTGTTGGTAAAGTATATTTTGATGCCAATACTTGTGTACTTTTACTTGAGTAACATTATGAATCAAGGACTTTTACTTGTAATGTATTCCTACACTCTGGTATACTTTTACTCAGTATAACACCTGAGTAATTCTCCCACCTCTGCATTCTGCCACTGCTCATGTATGTATGTATAGCTGGTCATGGTAGAGCTTATTCAATCTAATTTATACTTTTGCAATGTAATATATTACAATTCCTTTTTTTTTTTTTTTTTAACAATCTGCAAAGTGTCAGGTAAATGTACTGGCGATACAGCACTTGAGTATTCACTTTACAATACTGGATATATGTAATGCTAAGTAGGACAAATGCTCTACTTTAATCCCTCACCACTCTCTGTATTAATCTGTTTCTTGTCATTTCACCAAAGATCCCTCTCAGTTTGGGTCAGGAAGTGTAAGAACTGACACTTGGACATCACAGGAACACCATCTGACTAGAAATGGATTAAGACTTCCAGCCTATTCGTATTCATTTGTAGTAGCATCTGACAGAGCGGAGGCAGAACAGTGTCTGTGACTCAACAACACAGAGGTCACGTCTGAGGGTGCAGACACAAGTGTGTGTGAATAGGCAAAGGGCTCTTAGTACGGGGTGGCATGCAAAGTATTAACATGTATATATCAGTTATTGTATCTTTACAAGTCATATACTGATTTATTTGGCAGTGGATCACAGTTGTATTCCCTTTTAAAGCACCATATATAGTGCATGCATATTTACTGGGAAGCTGATGACATCAGTGGCCTTTAAAGTACAGACTATTTCTATGATTGAGCAAGATATTTGTTACCATGTTATTTAAAAACTGTATCAAAATCAATCAAAAAAGCTGAAGTCAGAGAAGTTATAAAACCCATTTGCCAACTCCTCAACTAGGCCTATATAAGGAGTGAGATGATTACTAATTTCACACCTCACAAATGCCTACGATGTGCTGAGGGATCAGAGAGAGAGCAGGAAAGAGAGAAAGAGGAGTGCACATGCACACATGGCCCACAATTGCAGAGTAATAACCAATATCTTGCAAACAGCCGTGGGTGGGTGGATTGTGGGATCCTCGAGTGTAAAACGTGGCATGTTTCTAGAAGAAGCAACACAAAAGAGGAAGTTGTCAAAAAGATATTTATTGAAAAGTTGAAACTTAGGCAATCAGATGAGGTAGCCTACTAAAAGTCATTGGACATTTATAAATACAAAGTTAAAAAGACACGCTAAATACAAAATAATTTACACACAACTATCAAAGCATTTTTAGTGGGAAAGCTATCTTCTATACAGCCGATTCATATTCAACATGTAAATATTTACATATACATTTACCCCTTCACTGAAGGCAGGCCCAACAAGGCCAATACACTTCCAAATGAAGACCCTACAAGTCTCTGACCTCTGCAAAACAGACTTAATTACATATTCATTAAATACAATTTAGTTTAATTGTAATCCCGCAATAATAAAGAAGAGCTTCTTAGATGCCTCTCAACAAGTTTCAAAGTTGTCATCTCAGCAGGGTTTTACTGAGTTCTACCACACAAAACATCCTAACAAAAAAACATCTAGTGTTGCAAAACATGCTATTCCTTTTGTACTGATCTACCATGGCCTCCACATTGACTTGGAGTTACAAATGACAGGCAAGCTCAACACATCCTGGCTGTCAGCCTCCTCCTCTGAAGAGACATGACTCTGCTCCGAGTCTGTGGTCTCATCCAGGTCGGAGCAGAGGTCATCAGAGGAGGTGGTCGGGGACACCAGGGCCGAGTACATGCTCTCAGACAGGGACCAAGTGCTGCTGTTACTGTCGGGACTCTCTGACATCGTGTCCGGCAGCATCACGCGGAGGCGGTCCTCGTCGTTCAGGGGCATGCTCTCTAGGAGGTGGTTCAACAGCTCTGCGGCTACTGTTGGATCAATCCCTGGGCAGCTGGAAACAAAAGTGTGCACGTCGTGCATACACTGAATGTAGCCTGCGGCGAAACGCTCACAAGCCTCCCGGTTCACGGCGTCCACTTCTACGGAAAGATGACACAACAACCATGAGCCAGGAAGTTAGCAAAACAAACTGCCAACAAACAAAACTCTCTGTTGTGATTGGCTGAGCAGAAGATGCGCACCTGTGGCCGCATCACAGTTAATCAAAAATATAAATGCGCTAAACGTTATCAATTAATTCGTGAATCCGATTTACAATAATTAGTTTGTTCTCCAAGGGTAGGACGTGACTGCAATATGCTAATTTAACGTAATACTTTTTTGTTAAGTAATATATATCACAAACTGTTGCTTAATGGCGTACTTTACTCCTAAATGGGCCTACACGTAAATTGAACAATGTTTACCTTGGGCCTGGTTTTGGAGGACGCTCTCCACCCGTTTCACTGTCATCTCCAGCACTTCGGCATTCTCCATCTTTGATTGTAACTGCAACGGGTGACACAAAACAAAACGTAAGTTATAAGCGCTGGCTACCCACGCTAGCTAAACCAAGTCACACTTGTATGACGAAAAACACTAGCGTCACACAAATAACAGGCCTGAAAATGTATGCATAGTTTCTTACGTCTGAATCCGCCATGAGGACTCTGAGTTCTTGTAAACTTTCATTGATGCGAGCCCTCCTTTTCTTCTCCACCAGAGGTTTCCTCATCTGCCAAAAACATTACAGAGTAGACAATGGAGTTAACGTACTTTGTCAGTTACCAGCCAAGTTAAGACAGATATTGTTATCAAATCTTTACTCCGGCTCTTACCTTTCTTTCAGATTTGATTCCAGTGCAGTTATCACCTCGGTCCGTGTTGTTACGGTTGGGGGCCATGTTGTTAAAGTTTAACCCATGCGCTGCCAGAAACCCTCTGGAGCCGAGGTCGGTGACTAATCCAGAGAGCCGTTACAGCTCGTTAACAGGACAGATGGCCGGGCGATCCCAGCAGCCAACAAAGCTTGCAGAGGGACTGGGCTCCCAAATGCTGCTCCGTGGGGGCTTGTGCTAGGTATATATGACGGCTCATTTACATATGAATGGGGGGAACTGGCTAGGAGAGCAAGACACATCGAGAGCGCGCAATGCTCATGTCCGCCAATCACCAGTAGTTATAGGTTTTTGTCCCCGATATTAGTCTAAATCTACCAGTGGTGTAAAAAGTAGCTACGAACATTTACTCAAGTTATTTAGCAGTTTGTGATTAATGATATGAAATATAATAAACACTTAAATTAAGAATTGAGTTACACCTGGAGTAAATCCACAAGCTATCCTGCAGTATACAAAGTAATTAAAATGAGCTCCACGTTTACCATCTTTGATAAACATTGTAATGCATCAATAATCCTAATCAAAACATATATATATTATTAGAAAATTGCCTAAGCTGCATAATGATTACTTTTGGATCATTACGTTTATTTTGATGATAAGACTTTTCTACTTTTACTTGAGTAACATTTACAATTCAGGACTTTTACTCGTGGTATTCCTAGACTGTGGTATTCCTGCTTTTACTTAAGTACAAGTTATGAGTACTTATTCCACCTTTGAAATCTGCATACAGATTTAAAATATATGAATTCAACCAGAGAGGGAGTACACAAAGCTTTACATCTATATTCACAGCTGAAACAAATAAGAAACAACCAATTCAATTATGGAAATAATAGATCATATTGAATGCATGAAAACGACTGCTATCAATCAAAGAAAAAACAATATAGTCAGTCCTTCATATGTAGGTTATTTCAGAATTTCACACTCCTTTTAAGAAAACCCAACATTTCGTCATTTACCCAAAAAAAGGTTAGGGCATGTCAAATATATTTTTTTGTGTCATGATATGTCTTTGAATACAAAGAAATTATCTTTTTTGGCACCTGCATTTATTTGTAGCACTTATCTACTGGCACTTATCTAGTACTTCAAAATGTAACCTTTTAAAACCAACATTCAAAGCACTTCCTTTAAATATATATAGGCCATCTGCTAATTCTCACATTGCATCATTAGTCAGTTTAGCCTATTTCATGCTTGATTGTCAGCCATCAGTTCACCTATGGGGACTGGGCAAGTGCTCCATTCCCTCTAAAAAAACAACTAATGTGAATTGGATGATATGAGCCATTTGTCAAGTACATAGATGTGTAAAGAGCCTTGAGGCTCCGCAAATGAACAAAAGCCTAAAACAGTGCTGCCTGAAAAAACAGAATCCTTGTATTTGCATGATTTAGTGACATGTTTATGTTCTGGTATAATTAGTACATGGAGCCTTCAAAGTATAGCTTATGATGTCGTATCATCTATTTAAAACTCATGTAGGCTATGCAGTGAGTCATATCGACACTGTGTCATGGGTATCCACATATAGTCACAATAGACGTGTGGATGTCTCTAGTTAGTAGTACATGTCGTTTGGTCTGCCGTGATCCACTATCATAGCTTTATAGGTCCAACCATGCTGAGCCTGGCTGCTGGGTGTAGGGTTTAAGTTGCAGAAAATAATATTAACATCTGATGATATGATTAACTATGACATTGCAAAGTTGTGTTCATTACATTTAACTTAGGCTTAGAGTTTTTTAAATATATGTTTTAACTTGTATGTAAAGCACTAATACACTAATATTACACTAAAGGTCTTTACCTTTAGTTGTACTAATGCTCATAATGCTCATCATGTTGCTTTACATTACTTGTGTATAATAATGTACTATACAATATACTATTTATTAAAATATAAATGAAATACTCAAGTCAAGGCACATATTGTTCCTGCATTGTAATTTATGGTAAAATATTATGCACTAAATGCTTTGCTGATGCACATTTATTATTATCATAAATAATTATCAGTTATAGTGACCTAGGGCGAACTAAATTGTTTATAGCTGGCTGAGAGTTTGATACATTCCTACATTTCCGGATGGAAGTGTTGAGAACAGAACAGGAGATGCAGCTTTAAATAAAATACGGAAAGCACTACCATATTGGGCACTTGCCTTCAGAATAAGAGCACGATGTAATCTTATATTAATACACGAACGATACAATTGATTATTTTAATGCTAAACAGTTTTAAGCGTTTAATTGTATTTATTTGTCTTGCTAAACAGACCTTAAACAGCGCATTCCGAGTTTAATTTGGACATTGGTACCGGACTTGGACTCTTATTGTGACAGCGGCGAGGCGGCTTTTCCTTCAGACCCACACAGTGCTTGTTCGTCAGAGAAGACGCTCTTCTGAGGTCACTGAGCCCCGGGGGCGAAACTGGTCTGCCGCTATATAATCTTCCCAGCTCGGTGGAGGAAACCAGCGCACTATCATCAGCTCACTAGATAAAGAACACACACTCTTTAACAAACAAACAAACATGGTGAAGATCACTTTCCAGACGGTTTCGGCGCAGAAGCCCGACAAAGAGATCGATGGAGACAAGATCATTATACCTCAGGCTCACGTGAGTTTGCACACTTTGTTTTTCTATTGTTTCGTGTTGTGGTATTTTTCTTGTCTTCCAGTAGGCTACTTAATTAGTACCAGTAGTATCATTAATTTAACGTTGACCTGTATGTTATTAGCTTGTCACTCTATGGGATTTGCTTTTATTCTGGTATGATCTTTTAGTGCAAACGTGCTTATATAAACAAAAGCCATTTTGTGCAGACGTGATTGCATTGCAGTGATGTTTTGTTTTTAATGCAACCGAATAGTTTAACATCACGACACGTACTGCAGTTTATTATATTGCTCTACACGGTGCATAGGAAACATTTCTGACAGAAAATAAAACATTTTACATCACTGGCACTGGGGTAACCTGTAATGGCAGGTCATCCCTGTCTGGGGATGTTGACATTACGTCATCTTGTTTGGACACTGCGAGCACACACTGCAGATGGCCGTCCTGTAGTTGTGCCTTCAGCGGAAATTACACCATTACTCAAAACGTTTCATACGTGCAGGCGTAAATAATGAAAGTGAATAATAGTATGCAAAATAAATGCCTTCTCATTACTCAGTAAAGGCAGCAGGACTGCACACAGCCTCAGTTCTCTCCGGTTTTTGTCGAAATAAGAAAACAACAGGGCTGTTAGATGCGGTCACTGCACCAGTCAGTGACGTCACAAGGTGTTTTACCCATAGACTGTATATATAAATACCACGTAAATCCAGCAGGTTGCGCCTAAGAGGACATGCACCTGTGATAGAGAATGCTAACCAAAGATCATGTGTGTTGGAAATAAACATTGCTCATGATTGACTTCTCAACATTAAATATCAGGAGTTAGAAGTCGTTGTTTTCCTTTTGGCTATTCTGGTATCCTATGTTAAGGATCTTGGTGAGTTAATCAATAGATTTGAGTCAATTTGAAGGGAGCTGAACATGCACCCTGTAAATCCTTAGTTTCCATACATGGGGCTTAGGTAACCATTATTTGTGAACAGAATGAAACATCTTTAAAAATGATACATAGATAGATAAATAGAGTAGTTTATTGTGCACATGATGGGAATATGGAATTATTCCTTATGTTAAACCTAAATTATATATTTATGATCTGCAAAATAAGTCCAGCTTTTCATAGACTCCTTTCTGGACTACCTCCCAGGAGTTCATCATGATAAAAATATCTTTCTCAAATTGGATTCAATTTGGCTGTTTTAGGCCCCCTCCCCCGATACACACTGTACAAACACTGAATTCCAATTTCCCTTCTACGAGTACGAACGCATTTTTTCACCAGTTTGTTACGTCAACAGAAGAATAAGACATGATCTAAAAGGCTGTGTGGATTCTGATTGGCTGCGACAGTGTGCTAGGCGTCAGAGCCAATGTGTGTAGATCTATTAATATGTCCGCCTCTGCTGAGGGACTCCTCAACGCAAGTCTTCTCGCTTTGACTCCCACCGAGGGTGCTAGGGAACTAACAAATATGGAGCGTGGAAGTAGGCCTCCAATAATAATTCCAGACGGCCACGTGCGAGCATCTTCGTCAGAGCCTTGTGCAATCTGTTCTCCCTGCTTCCGCTCTCCATAGCAACAGTTGTCGGGAGAGCAGTGGAGACTGTGGGTGGGCATCTGGCATGCCTCATTCATGTCCGTCCTACGTCTATCAGATCTCCTCTGCTCACTGACGACTTAGCAACCACCTCCTGTCAGAATTTACTTGACTTTGTACAGAACAGCATGGCAGTGTGAGGGGAACATCGCTTCCACTGATACTCCATCCATAGTCCAAACATACATAGTAGCTTTAATAAAATATATGTTTTTCTTGGCTGCACCATTACTGCAATGCAAATGTGAAGCCCCACATGTCAGTTGCATCCTTTTGCACATATTTTGGTGATACTTGAATACTTTGTGTCCTTTTTTTAAATATCATGCCCTCCTAATCAACCACCTTTCTTTCCTTTTTACAGGAGAAGCTTATACTTCCCGTTGGGCCGAGGAAGACTTTTCCAACTGGCCTCTGCTGCCTCACCTTTGGCCTGGTGGTGTTCATGTCAGGACTGATGCTGGCTTCTATCTACGTGTATCGCTACTACTTTATACCTCAGGTCAGTTCATTCTACCTCCCCTTTCTTACCTCATATCCTGAACGCCGTGGCACAGAAGTTTAATGAACACAAATACAAAAACTTAAAGTAACTGTCAGATTCTAACTCAGCTCTGTTGCGCCCCATTAGCAGATCCCAGAAGACAGCCTGTTCCACTGCCGGGTTGTCTACGAAGACTCTGTGTTCGCTCCTATGAGGGGCCGCCAAGAGATCGAGGAGAATGTTGGCATCTATCTTGACGACAACTACGAGCAGATCAGTGTACCTGTGCCACACTTCGGAGGCAGTGACCCCGCCGATATCATCCACGACTTTCACAGGGTAGGTTGAAGCATCCATTAGTTTGCTCTCATTATATTTTCCTGTTCGAGTATCTCATTATTCATTCATTATCGTTCGGATTGTAACCTTTTTGTTCTATTGATTTCAGGGCCTCACAGCTTATCATGACATTGCTTTGGACAAATGCTACATCACCGAGCTAAACACAACTTTAGTGATGCCACCACGAAACCTGTGGGAGCTGCTGGTCAACGTCAAGGTGAGCACCCACTACATCCTCACCTCTTGTCTCTGGTGAAGCTGTTGTAAAAGCATTGCTAGAGATTAATCATTTGTTTTTCTTTGAAACAGAGAGGAACATACCTTCCTCAGACATACATCATCCAGGAGGAGATGATGGTTACAGGGAGGGTGAGGAACATGAGGCAGCTTGGCCCCTTCATCCACAGACTCTGCTACGGCAAAGAAACCTACCGCCTCCGACGCCGCAACCCACACAGACGTAAGTGCACTCATCCAATTCCATTTCCAATCTACTCAGCAGTTAACACTGAAACTAATGTTTATTCAGATTATTCACAATTGACCTATAAAATGTCAGAAAATTGTGGAAAATGTCCATCCCTGTTCTTCAAAGTCAAAGGTGATCATAGACATAGATATTCAGTTTGATATAGCATAAAATCGAGAGGCTAAAACCCATTTTTCTTCCTTGGAAAAATACCTTAAATATTCTATTCATAAATCTTTTATTAGATAACCAACATTCTCTTTTAATCCAGAATTTGTTTAGTCAATTAATCATTGCAGCTCGACAGGCGATATGATATGCTAAATAGTTGTTGATGGATCACTTCCGCCAAGCATCAGTCTACTTCACACCAACGTTTGTGAGAAGATGAGTCATGTGACGATGCATATAATCAAAACCAGAGCCAAATAAGGGCTTCCTGGTGAACACGCAGATATTGGGTCTGCTTTGTAATATCCTCCTCTAATTGTGTGTGTGTGTGTGTGTGTGTGTGTGTGTGTGTGTGTGTGTGTGTGTGTGTGTGTGTGTGTGTGTGTGTGTGTGTGTGTGTGTGTGTGTGTGTGTGTGTGTGTGTGTGTGTGTGTGTGTGTGTGTGTGTGTGTGTGTGTGTGTGTGTGTGTGTGTGTGTGTGTGTGTGTGTGTGTCCAGCCTGGGAACTTCCTGCTGTGTGAGTCATTGCTAGTGCAGTGGACACATCCACACACTACGGAGGAGGTAGTGATGCGCTTCTGAGATCTCCTGTCGTTGGCACCTTTGATTGGTGTGATGCATTAAACTTCCCCTGAGTACATATATGGATATTTATGTGGGGATTCCGCTGCTTATTCAAAATGAACAAATAGGAAACCCAGCAAGCCTCTGCTACTGAACAGATTTTCTAAATGTGTCTTCTTTTCTCTTCCAGGTATTGACAGGCGCGAGACAAAGACCTGCCATCGCATCCGTCACTTCGAGAACACTTTTGTGGTTGAGACCGTCATCTGCGACAGGTTCTAAAGCGGAAATCACAGCCACCCAACTCTGAAGCCAATTTCAAACCATACCTCTTAAATTATTTAGGATTTTAACTGCACTTTAAGAGCAAGTGTTTGTCCAACAATTTTACTTTGAGTTATATTTTTATTTTTTTTGTCTCAAGTTGGAAATGCTCTTCCATGTTCATGTGAAATGTCTTTTTTTATTCAGCCAGTTTATTTGAATGAAGTTATGAATGTGTTTGGATATATCTGTTGTCAATGTCACTGTTAGTGTGTCAGTTAGTTACACTTGCATCCGCACACTTTATTTAATTTAAATGTTGTTTTGTCCTTATTGTTATTTGTTCTAACCTATTAGATATGTAGGCGTCCGTCAAGATGCTTGAAAGCGCTCACACAGTGCACTCATGTTAATTTGTTATTTTTTTGTTTTGAATGTCAGAAAATGGCATATACCTCATGTCGTTAAGACTTTTCTTTGCTTGTTCGTATCATTAATGAATGGTGTGTATATAAGGGTAATTGTTCCTAAGCAATATAAACTGTACATTTATTTTCATCTGGATTACCTATTGTTACATGCATAGATTTTTATCTAAAATCGACTTGTTTCGTGAATTATTTCTTTATGGTTTGTCTTGTCATTTCCTTTGGTATCGCACTTTCCTACTCCTTGGATATAATGGCTCAAGACTGTATTCAGTAGCAGTGCTTTAGAAGGACAGAAGGAACCAAAGTCTGCACTATGCTTGGTTATAAGGATATAAGAAATATTTAAGAAGAATGCTTTTTAGTTAGATCACTTACTGTAGAATAGATGATATCAAAGGTTTAACTCATGTTGTCTCGCTCTTCCTCTTTACTTGGATTTTGCCCGTTGTCTTTAGCTTTGCCAGTCCCCAAACACTCCTATCGTGACAACAAATCTCTACAATGTTAATTTGTCCCGATTTAAAAAGATTTGGGGTGTCTATTTAATGTACAACCTGGAGCAGAAAAGTCTCCTTTGATAGAAACCTGTGATTTGTGCTCATATTGTCCTATATTACTTTACTTTATTGTACAGTCAATATCACTTCTGATATCTTGCTGCTTTAAAATAAATGATCAAACTTATTTTGACTTTTGAGTTTTTTCATTTCGAGTTTAACACATCTTCCACATCATTAACCTGAGAAAGCTGCACACATAATGGGTTGCTTGTGATTTTCCCATACAACATAGCTGCAGCGTCATTGTTATGATGTGACGCACACATCACAAGATGAAACTCCCGTGGGTCGCTTTATTTCTGTTTAAAAGAGGAAGCTTTGGTTTCAAAAACAGTGTCACTTTGATGAGAAAGCATTTATTTCTGGAACTCTTTTTAGTGGTCCATGTGTTGTATACTAGAAATCAACTTTTTCAATGTTTAGGGCTTTGTTCTGATAAGTATTACAGTAAAATGTTTACATCTTTGTTTTATTTTAGCGGACTTTAGTTTGTAGACCATTTGCACAGAAAACAGAAAAAAACTGATGAAAAATCTTAAGAGCTTTATGAAAAAACAATTTCACTTTCAAAAGAAAACTCCAAAGGAAAACTGAAATTAAAACAACTTATTTTTACTGAGCTCAAACAAATAACATTGAAACTTAACACAGTACGCTTGTGCAAAATGAAAGTATTGAGACACAAGTAATGCAAGTAAATACAATCATGGCCGACTGGATATAGTCAATAACATTTAAAGCTGCTTCTAAATACAGTTAAGCCCTTATTGAAACCTATCAACACCTTCCACTGTTACCACAAGAGGACTCTGTTCAACATGAGCGAAATAAGGCAGAGCGTGTACGGCAGGTAATGCACGTGCAACTTTACATTTGGGTTTAGCTTTGACAACATTTACATAAAACCAAATATCTCCTACTAAACATATTAATATCAAACAATCTTATTGAAAGTCTTAGTACACACAGGACTTTTAACAATGTCAATTATATTGCACATTTAAAGCTACATTGTAAAAAAAATCCAACAAAGAACTCAAAATAAAATTACATTTGTTATTTGTTATAGCATTTGTTGCGAGTCAAAGGAAGTTGATTACTCACCCTGTCAGTCAGTTTGATTTCCCAAAAACGTTCAACCAGACCTTTCAATTTACTTCCTCATTCGGATCAGTTATTGAAAATATGTTAAGTATAATCACTGTACAGATGCATTTTAAAATCATTCAAGCAGAACACTTCATTGTCAATAAACATCAGGCATTATTTATATAATAATGTACAGAATGGATACATTTAAAATTAAAAATAACCACGTAAGAATATCCACAATGTATGGGGTGAATATTGTGATGCTATATTTTATGTCTCATCAATCACTGTTAGATTTAGGTACTTGATTATAAGACATTTTTCTTGAAATTCACAATGTTCAGGGGACCAAACTAATATTTTTTTTTTTATTAAAATAGTAAACAAAAGTGTGTTTGAGTTTATAAAAATATAATAAAAAAATATATTTGAAAAATTGATAATCAATTTCATTTGTGTTTTCAGATCTCTCCTGGTTGCTGTGTTGATTTATTCATTTACCAGGTAAGGGAATATTTGAAATTTCAATCAATATTTAAATCATTTTTGTATTCACTATCTTCCTTTTTAATTATTGACCTTGTTATAAAGTTGACTTTTAGGTTGTTCCGCATTTCATATATGAGGGATAAATAAAGCCTCATGATGATTGTTATTATAATTAGTTATGTGTTTGAAGAAGTAACACATGTACTGACTGTTTTGACCATTAAACCAAATTTGACTTCATAGACTGCAGGTGCCCTGTTTGACAGCTTTATATTTCCATCAGACCACACATCCGTTTATAAGTGCGCAGGATGGAGGACAAACCCGCCAATAAATCATTTGAGAAGAAAGGTGATATTTTTGCCGCCCACAGAGCTCTCTGAGGCTATACGGGCGTCTTTGTGCTTCCTGTCATTGGACCAACTCATGTATCATCCCATCGTTTCCCCCTTACTCTCAAGCACGAATTGAGATTGCATTTTGACCTGTTACTCATGCATGACACACTTAGCTACTAAAAACAATACATGCTCTCTTTCAGTTTCACTCCCCTGTTTTTGGCTATCACTCATGAAGCCAGGTTTCATATTCACCACCAGCCGTCCTCTGACAACTAATATTCACATTTCAATTAAATTGCTGTCAGAACTCTGAAGTGCTTACGGTGGCTCTTCTTTGGTTGATCATTGATCTCCTGAAGCTGTGTTTGGGGCTCCTCGCCTCATAAGCGATGAAGTAGTAGCACAGAGCGTCTAGGCAGCAGGTGACGTTGGACAGACACATGGCTGTCTGTAAAAACAGGCTGATCCTGGTCTGGTTGCCGCAGTCTTGAATTATTCCTTGGTGTACCTGGAATCATGGGAAGTGTCACAACAAATAAAATATTGGTTAACCATCCTGACTTCATTGAATTTGTGCTTTAATAATAATAATAATAATAAACATCAAGAAATTCCCCTCAGATTATTTGTTAAGAAATGTAAAGGTACATGCAGCAAAATATAACATATTATCAATTTAATAGAGACAAGGGGGTAAAATGTATGATAATACAAATAAATTAAATTAAATAAATAATAGTTTCAGCATAATGTTAATTTGATAACATCAAATACAGTATACATAGACATTTGCACAAAAATGTATAGATACTTTTTTTTCTTTAATGCGTTTCCATAGAAGGGCCTTTAAAATATAAAGTATAATACATGATCGAATCTTTAAAAAACACTAAAGGTGTAACATTTTCTTATCAGTCTGTTTGAAGATGATCTCTTCATCAGACTGCCGGGTCAACACCAGTGATTGGTTTGTCTCTACTCAAGGATATGTTATGACTTTATACAGGCTTTATTTAGTCTTTTTTGATGATGTGAAATGGCCACAGATGCCATGTTTGACACTAAAATAAAAAAAGTTACGTATGATATGTGTTAAGAATGATCAAATAATATAACCGTAGGCCCACTGGTTTGTTATATCTTTAACCAGACCAGGCAAACTTACAAAAAAGGAAATTCTCCATCTGCTGATGAAGATTACGTGTTTTTATAGAGAGTTTGTGAACAGCTACTTGAGGTGAGATTGTTTTCACTTTCATCTATTATCTTCTTAAAGCTGCTTCACTTTTGAGTTCAGTTTATACAAAATTAGCTCCTAGTTTCTCTTACCAGGAACTGCAGCAGGATACCGAGGTGGCTGGGGGTGAAGGGCAGCAGGAAGGCACTTAGACTGCTGTAGATGATCTTCACACAGGCCCGGCTCTGGGGGCTGTGCTCGCCCGACTTCTGTAGCACCCAGATGGTCTTAACCGAGCAGTAAACCACCACCAGGGCAGGCAACAGGAACCCAAACACCTGCAGGCAGATGATCACCAGAGGGCTCCATCCTTTCATTGGAAATCTGTGGAAGCAGTGGAAGGCAGACGTCTGCCCACCCTCCCTGAAGCGATAGACGGTGGGGGAGAGGGCTGCCAGCACCAGCACCCAGACCCCCATGCTGGTCCCCAGAGCCAATTTGGGTGAACGCAATACTTTGGCCTTGTAAGGGTGACAGATAGCCACCCAACGGTCCAAAGCTATACACATGATGGTGTAGATGCTGCCGTAAATCCCAACAAAATACAGGCTTTCCAAAACCGAGCAGAGAGGTTGAAGGTCAGCGGGCCAGAGGTGGTTGGTGGCGGCGTGCATTTTGAAGGGAAGGGGGAAGAGGAGGAGCAGGTCCATCAGAGCCAAGCTGGTCATGTGGATAGTTGACTCGGTCCATTTCCGCAAGAAGACGCAGAACACTAAAAGCGCTGCAACGTTGAAAAACAGACCAACGAAGAAGATGGGAATGTAGATGGTCAGCTCCAGATATATCATCAGGTGGTCCACCACCTCGAACGAGCAGTTGCTTGTCATGCTATTGCTGCTGCCGCTGCAGAGGAAATGGTTTGATTTGATTTCAAAGTGAATCTGTTTTTCCGTCATTGTGCTCACACATAAACTTACAGATGTGCCACTGCGCCAAGCCTTGTGAAACCTCTCAGGTTCAGAAGCTGTTGCTTTTGTATCTATCTTTCTAGATAACAGCCAAAGACACAGTAGTTTCAATCACATGCACTATATTTGCAATGTAAGCTAGAATTAGAATTAGGTCAGGGATAAATTGAATTATAATGGTGAATAATATTGAATTTAAATGAGACTTTAATTTATATAGCTTGATCTTGATGGATGTTAAATCTTTTCAGTGCAGCTGTATGTAGTCAAACACTAATAAACATTATTTTAAGCATTTTAAGCTTAAGTGATTTTAGAGTTACTCTGCAGCCATCACTCCAGACAGAGGACAAAAACCCAGATTATTACTACTCTGATAAGTAAGAAATGGTTTCCCAGAGAAGGAACAAAAACATATTTCTGCGGCCATGTATCTCAAGGTAAAAATAAAAATTCCACCAAAGCTACAGTATAGTTAAAGTCACAGATGATTACAAGTGACTCACATTATATTCGATAAATTACATTCAAAACACATGAATAGTCTCAAATATTACTTTATACTTATTGTCATCAACATTTAACTCCAACACCAACCTAACACTTTCTTATTATCTTGTACAGTTCAATCTTGATGTTTTCTTACCTCACGTATGCCAGTCTGGGTGTAATGTTCAGTGTCAGTCTGACAGTCTGTTCTGTGCTAGACATACTTCTGCTTTCTCTACCTTTGTTGTTTCATCACCACTTCCTGAGGCATGCCACGCAAAATGTGTGTTTAGCATTATAGCCTGCTTAGAATCAAGACAGGGGTGAAGCTGTCCAGCAATCATACTTCTATATGCTTTTTAAAGATACAACATGTTAGAATACTGACATTTGCTAAATAGCACTAAACCAAAGTGCAGCTGAGGCTTAAGGGAATGTCAAACGTTTGTATATGTTTATGAACAAAATTATTGAATACATTTAAATATAGGAGCCAGTTTAACAGTCAGAGGATTCCTCCTATTGGGATGTGAAAGGTTCAATATGAATATTAACCTGGACCAAAGTTGTAAATCTACTGGTGTGACTGGATATCAGCTGAAAGACTAAAAAGGCAAAAACTGATTTCAAATGTATTATTTGCAAAGGGCAACGCTGATTGTTATGCCCTAAAATGTATAAAAGATTATTAAAAAGAACATCACGTGTCTATCATGTCTGTCTGCCACCTATCACGATTGTGGTATTGTATTTCCTCTGACTGGAATTCCCATCGCTGTATAAATATGAAGTAATATTGGATGTGGTTGTTCACTGCATCTTGTAACTTTTTACTCAGCTTAGTGTTGGGATGGTGATGCACACAGTCTCTTAATGTTGAAACGCGTATGAAGAGATGGCCTGGTGCAGTAGACTTATTGATTACTGTTACTTTTATTCATGTACCTTTTGTTATTCATGTTTTATTATCTTTGCTTTTAAATTAGTGTTTTTAAAGGCCATTTTATAATATGTTTCTTAATGCTTTCATTTTTGTAAAGCACTTCGAATTGCCTTGTGTTGAAAGGTGCTATATAAATAAACTTGTCTTGCCTTGAATACATTAAGTTTATAGATTATAGGTCAAAAACGAGTTTGTTTTTTATACATGGTTTGCCATCTCTGCATCAAAGTATACATCTAGCAGTAGTCCCAACAGAGATGACTCGAATACTTTGATTTCTATTCTGGTACTGTGATCAGTATTGGTATTCTTCTGTAGAAAAGGCTGGTTCTCACAGTCTTATACCAATACTGATAGTGTTCAATGTTTCAGGTCTCTGCAGAGGCAGATTTGTGATTATGTTTGAGGGTTTCCTGGTTTCAAGTGTGGAGGTGTGTATGCAAAGTGTCGGAAGATTGTTTTTTCCTCTTGTATTCAGAGGTAAAACATTTTAATTATGATGTTTTTGGAAGACTGTTTGAACTTTAAACGCAGTTAACAGATACATGCTTTTGAAGTGGAATAGATCAGAGAGACAGTGGACACGTATGTTTGAAGTAGCTTTCGTTTTTTGGAAAGCCAAAACCCTTTTTTCTGTAAATGCAAATGAAGCTGGCAGCTATACTGCCACCTACTGTTGTGAGTGACTGAACTGAGGCCTGGGGCTTCTGTAAGTAAACCGTTTGAAACACATATCATTTTTAATAAACAAACGTTGCAGCATTTTTACATATTGATGATAAACATTAGAATAAAGAGATTATGAGCATGTCAAATACAAAAACAATGCTGCACAGGCACTTTGTCATCTTTTGTGAAAAGATTGTGTGTTTATTTTGTATCCATTTATTTTTGATCACTAGCACAGGCAGATCAAACCCTGTTTCAAAGAACTCTCAACGCGTAAAAACCTAAATATTATACAGTTCAATGTGTGGATTTAGAGGTTTTGTAAAAAACAAACAAACACAATAGTCAAGGGCGTTTGGCATCTGATTTATTGGATTTATTTATTTAATTTAAATATCACAAAATGATTTGGCAGTGATATTACCATTGCATTATCCATTTGTATGGCTGAGGACTCTTAGGCGTAAATAAAAAGGTAAAATTGTTTCTAAAATAATTTCCAAACCCCTGCAATTGAAATCATGACAAAAAAACAACCTACAAACACTCACATGAGTGCAAACACAAATTCATCTTAACATTTGGTCTGCAGGCACAAACCAACAACCAAACTACCCTGTTTACATTCACAGAAGAAGCCTTTCTTAAATGGTTTCTTATTTGGACTCTACAAATGTTTGTAAATGGTGCAATACAAACTTGTATAAGGGTGACACCAAGGGACATTTTAAGACATGATTTTGGCATAATTATTGTTTAAGACTAAATGTAGGAGCCAATTAATTGTGGGTATAAAGGTAGGAACCTAACCTGTGTTGGTGAGAGGTTCCGCCGGAAGGCCCATACAGTTTTTGACCACACACGGAGAGCACACTCACAAGGAGCACACACACAAGGAGCACACACGGAGAACACGCACACAAACACGGGATTAAAAACAAAGCAAAAGGTATTGTGTAAACCATAAATATCGTGTGGTGAATGAAACAAAGAAACCAGTAAAAAAGGGAAATAAATGGACTATTTCGAACTGGAAACGTTGGTTCTGACTTTTATTCGGCAGCAAACAAGGTGTGCGTCAATTACACCCACCAAGCGGATCCTCAGAGGCTTAAAGCGTTGGCTTAGCCTCTACAAATAGTCAAAAACGAGTCTTTTTTGGAGTAACACAAGAGGACATTTTTCCGTTGCGTTTATCGAACGCTGACGGCCCGTCCACACTACAGCGTCGACAGCGTCGAAAACTCCAATCTGCCCATTCACTTTCAATGGGGTGACGTCACGTTGCCTCGCTTTTTCGCCGAACT